>NW_026700116.1:0-63272 GCF_030435755.1 Ochotona princeps
TGCAGAACATTTTTTTTTTTTTTTTTTTTTGGGGGGGAGTGTGCAGGAAAATCCTCAGCACCATGGTGAGGAGTAAAACTAATCTTTGTGACCCACCCAGCGAGGCATGAGCCAATCCATGCCAGCTCTTTCCTGTCAGATTTCAAGTTCTACTTTCTGTTGTTTATTTATTTTAGGTTTTTTTTTCTTTTTTTTTTAGTTTGTATGATTGTTTGTTTGCTGTGAGGGGTTTTCGAAGCGATCCCGATAACATCATATCATCTTAAATTAAGGCAAACATGTGGTATTTAACCTTTTGTGATTGGCTCATTTCCCTTAGCATTATGGTTTCCAGTTTGGCCCATTTGGCCACAAAGAACTGCATTTTGTTTTTTTTAATAGCTGAGTAGTATTCCATGGAGTAGATGAACCATAGCTTTCTTATCCAATCCTCTGTTGATGGGCATTTTGGTTGTTTCCATGTTTTTGCAATTACTGATTGTGCTGCTATGAACATAGGAGTGCATGTTGGTTTCTCATAGAACAAGTGCACTGGAACACTTAGGGGTAGGCCCTCACTTCCTAAAAAAGACTCCAGATGCAGTAGAAATCGAGACCAAAATAAACAATTGGGACCTCATCAAACTAAGAAGCTTCTGTACAGCTAGAGAAACAATCAACAAAGTAAAAAGGCAACCCACAGAATGGGAGAAGATCTTCGCACACGACATAGGTGATAGAGGGCTGATCTCCAGAATATACAAAGAGCTACAAAACAACCAAAATGTCAAAACAAACAAGCCACTCAAGAATGGGCACGGGAAATGGGCAAACACTTCACAAAGGAACAAACCCAAATGGCAAATAAGCATATGAAAAAATGCTCAAGTTCCCTGGTAATAAGGGAAATCCAAATTAAAACATCAATGAGGTACCACCTAACGCCAATAAGACTGGCCCACATGAATGAAAGCATCAACGACACTTGTTGGCGAGGTTGCGGGGAAAAGGGAACCCTACTCCACTGCTGGTGGGGCTGCAGGCTGGTACAGCCTCTATGGAAATCAGTATGGAGAATATTCAAACAACTCAAATTCAACATACCGTATGATCCAGCAATAGCACTCCTAGGAAACTCAGTTTTCACACTCTATGCTTAGTGCCCTTTGAGTGCATTATCTAGGAAAGAACCTGGTAGAGCATCCCACACAAACGAATGCTTCACATGCGGGTTTCACATGCCACCAACTCCACATTCACAGGCAACTTCAGCGCCACAGCCGTTTTCAGATAGCCCTCAATGCAAAGACTCTAGACGCAAATATTGTTGTGAGAGCTAATTCAATCAAGGAAACACTGCATGTTGGTGAAGGGCATATTGAAGAAGGATCAGCCGAGTGGTTCTTGTGGGAGAACAACTCCATTTGGCTCACTAACTTCACACACCATCAGGCTTCCAAGCAGCTCTCAAGGAAACTCAGTTTTCACACTCTATGCTTAGTGCCCTTTGAGTGCATTATCTAGGAATGAACCTGGTAGAGCATCCCACACAAACGAATGCTCCACATGCGGGTTTCACATGCCACCAACTCCACATTCACAGGCAACTTCAGCGCCACAGCCGTTTTCAGATAGCCCTCAATGCAAAGGCTCTAGATGCAAATATTGGTGTGAGAGCTAATTCAATCAAGGAAACACTGCATGTTGGTGAAGGGCATATTGAAGAAGGATCAGCCGAGTGGTTCTTGTGGGAGAACAACTCCATTTGGCTCTCTAACTTCACACACCATCAGGCTTCCAAGCAGCTCTCAAGGAAACTCAGTTTTCACACTCTATGCTTAGTGCCCTTTGAGTGCATTATCTAGGAATGAACCTGGTAGAGCATCCCACACAAACGAATGCTCCACATGCGGGTTTCACATGCCACCAACTCCACATTCACAGGCAACTTCAGCGCCACAGCCGTTTTCAGATAGCCCTCAATGCAAAGGCTCTAGACGCAAATATTGGTGTGAGAGCTAATTCAATCAAGGAAACACTGCATGTTGGTGAAGGGCATATTGAAGAAGGATCAGCCGAGTAGTTCTTGTGGGAGAACAACTCCATTTGGCTCACTAACTTCACACACCATCAGGCTTCCAAGCAGCTCTCAAGGAAACTCAGTTTTCACACTCTATGTTTAGTGCCCTTTGTGTGCCTAGGACTGAAATGAAGCTTGGTCAGCATTCCACACAAAGGAATGCTCCACATGCGGGTTTCACATGCCACCAACTCCACATTCACAGCCAACATCAGCGCCACAGCCGTTTGCAGATAGCCCTCAATGCAAAGGCTCTAGATGCAAATATTGGTGTGAGAGCTAATTCAATCAAGGAAACACTGCATGTTGGTGAAGGGCATATTGAAGAAGGATCAGCCGAGTAGTTCTTGTGGGAGAACAACTCCATTTGGCTCACTAACTTCACACACCATCAGGCTTCCAAGCAGCTCTCAAGGAAACTCAGTTTTCACACTCTATGCTTAGTGCCCTTTGAGTGCATTATCTAGGAATGAACCTGGTAGAGCATCCCACACAAACGAATGCTCCACATGCGGGTTTCACATGCCACCAACTCCACATTCACAGGCAACTTCAGCGCCACAGCCGTTTTCAGATAGCCCTCAATGCAAAGGCTCTAGACGCAAATATTGGTGTGAGAGCTAATTCAATCAAGGAAACACTGCATGTTGGTGAAGGGTATATTGAAGAAGGATCAGCCGAGTGGTTCTTGTGGGAGAACAACTCCATTTGGCTCACTAACTTCACACACCATCAGGCTTCCAAGCAGCTCTCAAGGAAACTCAGTTTTCACACTCTATGCTTAGTGCCCTTTGAGTGCATTATCTAGGAATGAACCTGGTAGAGCATCCCACACAAACAAATGCTCCACATGAGGGTTTCACATGCCACCAACTCCACATTCTCAGGCAACTTCAGCGCCACAGCCGTTTTCAGATAGCCCTCAATGCAAAGGCTCTAGACGCAAATATTGGTGTGAGAGCTAATTCAATCAAGGAAACACTGCATGTTGGTGAAGGGCATATTGAAGAAGGATCAGCCGAGTGGTTCTTGTGGGAGAACAACTCCATTTGGCTCACTAACTTCACACACCATCAGGCTTCCAAGCAGCTCTCAAGGAAACTCAGTTTTCACACTCTATGCTTAGTGCCCTTTGAGTGCATTATCTAGGAATGAACCTGGTAGAGCATCCCACACAAACGAATGCTCCACATGCGGGTTTCACATGCCACCAACTCCACATTCACAGGCAACTTCAGCGCCACAGCCGTTTTCAGATAGCCCTCAATGCAAAGGCTCTAGACGCAAATATTGGTGTGAGAGCTAATTCAATCAAGGAAACACTGCATGTTGGTGAAGGGCATATTGAAGAAGGATCAGCCGAGTAGTTCTTGTGGGAGAACAACTCCATTTGGCTCACTAACTTCACACACCATCAGGCTTCCAAGCAGCTCTCAAGGAAACTCAGTTTTCACACTCTATGTTTAGTGCCCTTTGTGTGCCTAGGACTGAAATGAAGCTTGGTCAGCATTCCACACAAAGGAATGCTCCACATGCGGGTTTCACATGCCACCAACTCCACATTCACAGCCAACATCAGCGCCACAGCCGTTTGCAGATAGCCCTCAATGCAAAGGCTCTAGATGCAAATATTGGTGTGAGAGCTAATTCAATCAAGGAAACACTGCATGTTGGTGAAGGGCATATTGAAGAAGGATCAGCCGAGTAGTTCTTGTGGGAGAACAACTCCATTTGGCTCACTAACTTCACACACCATCAGGCTTCCAAGCAGCTCTCAAGGAAACTCAGTTTTCACACTCTATGCTTAGTGCCCTTTGAGTGCATTATCTAGGAATGAACCTGGTAGAGCATCCCACACAAACGAATGCTCCACATGCGGGTTTCACATGCCACCAACTCCACATTCACAGGCAACTTCAGCGCCACAGCCGTTTTCAGATAGCCCTCAATGCAAAGGCTCTAGACGCAAATATTGGTGTGAGAGCTAATTCAATCAAGGAAACACTGCATGTTGGTGAAGGGTATATTGAAGAAGGATCAGCCGAGTGGTTCTTGTGGGAGAACAACTCCATTTGGCTCACTAACTTCACACACCATCAGGCTTCCAAGCAGCTCTCAAGGAAACTCAGTTTTCACACTCTATGCTTAGTGCCCTTTGAGTGCATTATCTAGGAATGAACCTGGTAGAGCATCCCACACAAACAAATGCTCCACATGAGGGTTTCACATGCCACCAACTCCACATTCTCAGGCAACTTCAGCGCCACAGCCGTTTTCAGATAGCCCTCAATGCAAAGGCTCTAGACGCAAATATTGGTGTGAGAGCTAATTCAATCAAGGAAACACTGCATGTTGGTCAAGGGCATATTGAAGAAGGATCAGCCGAGTGGTTCTTGTGGGAGAACAACTCCATTTGGCTCACTAACTTCACACACCATCAGGCTTCCAAGCAGCTCTCAAGGAAACTCAGTTTTCACACTCTATGCTTAGTGCCCTTTGAGTGCATTATCTAGGAATGAACCTGGTAGAGCATCCCACACAAACAAATGCTCCACATGAGGGTTTCACATGCCACCAACTCCACATTCTCAGGCAACTTCAGCGCCACAGCCGTTTTCAGATAGCCCTCAATGCAAAGGCTCTAGACGCAAATATTGGTGTGAGAGCTAATTCAATCAAGGAAACACTGCATGTTGGTGAAGGGCATATTGAAGAAGGATCAGCCGAGTGGTTCTTGTGGGAGAACAACTCCATTTGGCTCACTAACTTCACACACCATCAGGCTTCCAAGCAGCTCTCAAGGAAACTCAGTTTTCACACTCTATGCTTAGTGCCCTTTGAGTGCATTATCTAGGAATGAACCTGGTAGAGCATCCCACACAAACGAATGCTCCACATGCGGGTTTCACATGCCACCAACTCCACATTCACAGGCAACTTCAGCGCCACAGCCGTTTTCAGATAGCCCTCAATGCAAAGGCTCTAGATGCAAATATAGGTGTGAGAGCTAATTCAATCAATGAAACACCGCATGTTGGTGAAGGGCATATTTTAGAAGGATCAGCCGAGTGGTTCTTGTGGGAGAACAACTCCATTTGGCTCTCTAACTTCACACACCATCAGGCTTCCAAGCAGCTCTCAAGGAAACTCAGTTTTCAAACTCTATGCTTAGTGCCCTTTGAGTGCATTATCTAGGAATGAACCTGGTAGAGCATCCCACACAAACAAATGCTCCACATGCGGGTTTCACATGCCACCAACTCCACATTCACAGGCAACTTCAGCGCCACAGCCGTTTTCAGATAGCCCTCAATGCAAAGGCTCTAGACGCAAATATTGGTGTGAGAGCTAATTCAATCAAGGAAACACTGCATGTTGGTGAAGGGCATATTGAAGAAGGATCAGCCGAGTGGTTCTTGTGGGAGAACAACTCCATTTGGCTCACTAACTTCACACACCATCAGGCTTCCAAGCAGCTCTCAAGGAAACTCAGTTTTCACACTCTATGCTTAGTGCCCTTTGAGTGCCTAGGACTGAAATGAAGCTTGGTCAGCATCCCACACAAACGAATGCTTCACATGCGGGTTTCACATGCCACCAACTCCACATTCACAGGCAACTTCAGCGCCACAGCCGTTTTCAGATAGCCCTCAATGCAAAGGCTCTAGACGCAAATATTGGTGTGAGAGCTAATTCAATCAAGGAAACACTGCATGTTGGTCAAGGGCATATTGAAGAAGGATCAGCCGAGTGGTTCTTGTGGGAGAACAACTCCATTTGGCTCACTAACTTCACACACCATCAGGCTTCCAAGCAGCTCTCAAGGAAACTCAGTTTTCACACTCTATGCTTAGTGCCCTTTGAGTGCATTATCTAGGAATGAACCTGGTAGAGCATCCCACACAAACGAATGCTCCACATGCGGGTTTCACATGCCACCAACTCCACATTCACAGGCAACTTCAGCGCCACAGCCGTTTTCAGATAGCCCACAATGCAAAGGCTCTAGACGCAAATATTGGTGTGAGAGCTAATTCAATCAAGGAAACACTGCATGTTGGTGAAGGGCATATTGAAGAAGGATCAGCCGAGTGGTTCTTGTGGGAGAACAACTCCATTTGGCTCACTAACTTCACACACCATCAGGCTTCCAAGCAGCTCTCAAGGAAACTCAGTTTTCACACTCTATGCTTAGTGCCCTTTGAGTGCATTATCTAGGAATGAACCTGGTAGAGCATCCCACACAAACGAATGCTCCACATGCGGGTTTCACATGCCACCAACTCCACATTCACAGGCAACTTCAGCGCCACAGCCGTTTTCAGATAGCCCTCAATGCAAAGGCTCTAGATGCAAATATAGGTGTGAGAGCTAATTCAATCAATGAAACACCGCATGTTGGTGAAGGGCGTATTTTAGAAGGATCAGCCGAGTGGTTCTTGTGGGAAAACAACTCCATTTGGCTCTCTAACTTCACACACCATCAGGCTTCCAAGCAGCTCTCAAGGAAACTCAGTTTTCACACTCTATGCTTAGTGCCCTTTGAGTGCCTAGGACTGAAATGAAGCTTGGTCAGCATCCCACACAAACGAATGCTTCACATGCGGGTTTCACATGCCACCAACTCCACATTCACAGGCAACTTCAGCGCCACAGCCGTTTTCAGATAGCCCTCAATGCAAAGGCTCTAGACGCAAATATTGGTGTGAGAGCTAATTCAATCAAGGAAACACTGCATGTTGGTCAAGGGCATATTGAAGAAGGATCAGCCGAGTGGTTCTTGTGGGAGAACAACTCCATTTGGCTCACTAACTTCACACACCATCAGGCTTCCAAGCAGCTCTCAAGGAAACTCAGTTTTCACACTCTATGCTTAGTGCCCTTTGAGTGCATTATCTAGGAATGAACCTGGTAGAGCATCCCACACAAACGAATGCTCCACATGCGGGTTTCACATGCCACCAACTCCACATTCACAGGCAACTTCAGCGCCACAGCCGTTTTCAGATAGCCCACAATGCAAAGGCTCTAGACGCAAATATTGGTGTGAGAGCTAATTCAATCAAGGAAACACTGCATGTTGGTGAAGGGCATATTGAAGAAGGATCAGCCGAGTGGTTCTTGTGGGAGAACAACTCCATTTGGCTCACTAACTTCACACACCATCAGGCTTCCAAGCAGCTCTCAAGGAAACTCAGTTTTCACACTCTATGCTTAGTGCCCTTTGAGTGCATTATCTAGGAATGAACCTGGTAGAGCATCCCACACAAACGAATGCTCCACATGCGGGTTTCACATGCCACCAACTCCACATTCACAGGCAACTTCAGCGCCACAGCCGTTTTCAGATAGCCCTCAATGCAAAGGCTCTAGACGCAAATATTGGTGTGAGAGCTAATTCAATCAAGGAAACACTGCATGTTGGTGAAGGGCATATTGAAGAAGGATCAGCCGAGTGGTTCTTGTGGGAGAACAACTCCATTTGGCTCACTAACTTCACACACCATCAGGCTTCCAAGCAGCTCTCAAGGAAACTCAGTTTTCACACTCTATGCTTAGTGCCCTTTGAGTGCATTATCTAGGAATGAACCTGGTAGAGCATCCCACACAAACGAATGCTCCACATGCGGGTTTCACATGCCACCAACTCCACATTCACAGGCAACTTCAGCGCCACAGCCGTTTTCAGATAGCCCACAATGCAAAGGCTCTAGACGCAAATATTGGTGTGAGAGCTAATTCAATCAAGGAAACACTGCATGTTGGTGAAGGGCATATTGAAGAAGGATCAGCCGAGTGGTTCTTGTGGGAGAACAACTCCATTTGGCTCACTAACTTCACACACCATCAGGCTTCCAAGCAGCTCTCAAGGAAACTCAGTTTTCTTTTTTTTCTTTTTTTTTTTTGGTTAACACACATCTTTTTTTTTAAATTATTTATTATTTAACTTCAGTAATTACATTGTATTATGTGACACAGTTACATAGATACTTGGGCTCTCCCCACCCCTCCCCAAATCCTCCCGCCATGGTGGATTCCTCCACCTTGTTGCATAACCGCAGCTCAAGTTCAGTTGAGATTTCCCCATTGCAAGCGTATACCAAACATAGAGTCCAGTATCTTATTGTCCAGTCAAGTTCAACGGCTTCTTAGGTATACCCTCTCTGGTCTGAAGACAGAGCCAGCAGAGTATCATCCCAGTCAATTGAAAGCTCCAACATACCATCAGCAAAAATTTACATCATTATGGAATTAATTGACATAGTAATGAGTAATCAATATGTTAAAAGTAAATGCGAGTTCCCGGCCACCTTCTGTGACCACCTCACCTATACTTCAATTTTAGTTTATACACAACATATAACATTCAAAACATAACATGTTATACATAACATCATATCATCTTAAATTAAGGCAAACATGTGGTATTTAACCTTTTGTGATTGGCTCATTTCCCTTAGCATTATGGTTTCCAGTTTGGCCCATTTGGCCACAAAGAACTGCATTTTGTTTTTTTTAATAGCTGAGTAGTATTCCATGGAGTAGATGAACCATAGCTTTCTTATCCAATCCTCTGTTGATGGGCATTTTGGTTGTTTCCATGTTTTTGCAATTACTGATTGTGCTGCTATGAACATAGGAGTGCATGTTGGTTTCTCATAGAACAAGTGCACTGGAACACTTAGGGGTAGGCCCTCACTTCCTAAAAAAGACTCCAGATGCAGTAGAAATCGAGACCAAAATAAACAATTGGGACCTCATCAAACTAAGAAGCTTCTGTACAGCTAGAGAAACAATCAACAAAGTAAAAAGGCAACCCACAGAATGGGAGAAGATCTTCGCACACGACATAGGTGATAGAGGGCTGATCTCCAGAATATACAAAGAGCTACAAAACAACCAAAATGTCAAAACAAACAAGCCACTCAAGAATGGGCACGGGAAATGGGCAAACACTTCACAAAGGAACAAACCCAAATGGCAAATAAGCATATGAAAAAATGCTCAAGTTCCCTGGTAATAAGGGAAATCCAAATTAAAACATCAATGAGGTACCACCTAACGCCAATAAGACTGGCCCACATGAATGAAAGCACCAACGACACTTGTTGGCGAGGTTGCGGGGAAAAGGGAACCCTACTCCACTGCTGGTGGGGCTGCAGGCTGGTACAGCCTCTATGGAAATCAGTATGGAGAATATTCAAACAACTCAAATTCAACATACCGTATGATCCAGCAATAGCACTCCTAGGAAACTCAGTTTTCACACTCTATGCTTAGTGCCCTTTGAGTGCATTATCTAGGAAAGAACCTGGTAGAGCATCCCACACAAACGAATGCTTCACATGCGGGTTTCACATGCCACCAACTCCACATTCACAGGCAACTTCAGCGCCACAGCCGTTTTCAGATAGCCCTCAATGCAAAGGCTCTAGACGCAAATATTGGTGTGAGAGCTAATTCAATCAAGGAAACACTGCATGTTGGTGAAGGGCATATTGAAGAAGGATCAGCCGAGTGGTTCTTGTGGGAGAACAACTCCATTTGGCTCACTAACTTCACACACCATCAGGCTTCCAAGCAGCTCTCAAGGAAACTCAGTTTTCACACTCTATGCTTAGTGCCCTTTGAGTGCATTATCTAGGAATGAACCTGGTAGAGCATCCCACACAAACGAATGCTCCACATGCGGGTTTCACATGCCACCAACTCCACATTCACAGGCAACTTCAGCGCCACAGCCGTTTTCAGATAGCCCTCAATGCAAAGGCTCTAGATGCAAATATTGGTGTGAGAGCTAATTCAATCAAGGAAACACTCCATGTTGGTGAAGGGCATATTTTAGAAGGATCAGCCGAGTGGTTCTTGTGGGAGAACAACTCCATTTGGCTCTCTAACTTCACACACCATCAGGCTTCCAAGCAGCTCTCAAGGAAACTCAGTTTTCACACTCTATGCTTAGTGCCCTTTGAGTGCATTATCTAGGAATGAACCTGGTAGAGCATCCCACACAAACGAATGCTCCACATGCGGGTTTCACATGCCACCAACTCCACATTCACAGGCAACTTCAGCGCCACAGCCGTTTTCAGATAGCCCTCAATGCAAAGGCTCTAGACGCAAATATTGGTGTGAGAGCTAATTCAATCAAGGAAACACTGCATGTTGGTCAAGGGCATATTGAAGAAGGATCAGCCGAGTAGTTCTTGTGGGAGAACAACTCCATTTGGCTCACTAACTTCACACACCATCAGGCTTCCAAGCATCTCTCAAGGAAACTCAGTTTTCACACTCTATGCTTAGTGCCCTTTGTGTGCCTAGGACTGAAATGAAGCTTGGTCAGCATTCCACACAAACGAATGCTCCACATGCGGGTTTCACATGCCACCAACTCCACATTCACAGGCAACATCAGCGCCACAGCCGTTTGCAGATAGCCCTCAATGCAAAGGCTCTAGACGCAAATATTGGTGTGAGAGCTAATTCAATCAAGGAAACACTGCATGTTGGTCAAGGGCATATTGAAGAAGGATCAGCCGAGTAGTTCTTGTGGGAGAACAACTCCATTTGGCTCACTAACTTCACACACCATCAGGCTTCCAAGCAGCTCTCAAGGAAACTCAGTTTTCACACTCTATGCTTAGTGCCCTTTGAGTGCATTATCTAGGAATGAACCTGGTAGAGCATCCCACACAAACGAATGCTCCACATACGGGTTTCACATGCCACCAACTCCACATTCACAGGCAACTTCAGCGCCACAGCCGTTTTCAGATAGCCCTCAATGCAAAGGCTCTAGACGCAAATATTGGTGTGAGAGCTAATTCAATCAAGGAAACACTGCATGTTGGTGAAGGGCATATTGAAGAAGGATCAGCCGAGTGGTTCTTGTGGGAGAACAACTCCATTTGGCTCACTAACATCACACACCATCAGGCTTCCAAGCAGCTCTCAAGGAAACTCAGTTTTCACACTCTATGCTTAGTGCCCTTTGAGTGCATTATCTAGGAATGAACCTGGTAGAGCATCCCACACAAACAAATGCTCCACATGCGGGTTTCACATGCCACCAACTCCACATTCACAGGCAACTTCAGCGCCACAGCCGTTTTCAGATAGCCCTCAATGCAAAGGCTCTAGACGCAAATATTGGTGTGAGAGCTAATTCAATCAAGGAAACACTGCATGTTGGTGAAGGGCATATTGAAGAAGGATCAGCCGAGTGGTTCTTGTGGGAGAACAACTCCATTTGGCTCACTAACTTCACACACCATCAGGCTTCCAAGCAGCTCTCAAGGAAACTCAGTTTTCACACTCTATGCTTAGTGCCCTTTGAGTGCATTATCTAGGAATGAACCTGGTAGAGCATCCCACACAAACGAATGCTCCACATGCGGGTTTCACATGCCACCAACTCCACATTCACAGGCAACTTCAGCGCCACAGCCGTTTTCAGATAGCCCTCAATGCAAAGGCTCTAGATGCAAATATAGGTGTGAGAGCTAATTCAATCAAGGAAACACCGCATGTTGGTGAAGGGCATATTTTAGAAGGATCAGCCGAGTGGTTCTTGTGGGAGAACAACTCCATTTGGCTCTCTAACTTCACACACCATCAGGCTTCCAAGCAGCTCTCAAGGAAACTCAGTTTTCAAACTCTATGCTTAGTGCCCTTTGAGTGCATTATCTAGGAATGAACCTGGTAGAGCATCCCACACAAACAAATGCTCCACATGCGGGTTTCACATGCCACCAACTCCACATTCACAGGCAACTTCAGCGCCACAGCCCTTTTCAGATAGCCCTCAATGCAAAGGCTCTAGACGCAAATATTGGTGTGAGAGCTAATTCAATCAAGGAAACACTGCATGTTGGTGAAGGGCATATTGAAGAAGGATCAGCCGAGTGGTTCTTGTGGGAGAACAACTCCATTTGGCTCACTAACTTCACACACCATCAGGCTTCCAAGCAGCTCTCAAGGAAACTCAGTTTTCACACTCTATGCTTAGTGCCCTTTGAGTGCCTAGGACTGAAATGAAGCTTGGTCAGCATCCCACACAAACGAATGCTTCACATGCGGGTTTCACATGCCACCAACTCCACATTCACAGGCAACTTCAGCGCCACAGCCGTTTTCAGATAGCCCTCAATGCAAAGGCTCTAGACGCAAATATTGGTGTGAGAGCTAATTCAATCAAGGAAACACTGCATGTTGGTGAAGGGCATATTGAAGAAGGATCAGCCGAGTGGTTCTTGTGGGAGAACAACTCCATTTGGCTCACTAACTTCACACACCATCAGGCTTCCAAGCAGCTCTCAAGGAAACTCAGTTTTCACACTCTATGCTTAGTGCCCTTTGAGTGCATTATCTAGGAATGAACCTGGTAGAGCATCCCACACAAACGAATGCTCCACATGCGGGTTTCACATGCCACCAACTCCACATTCACAGGCAACTTCAGCGCCACAGCCGTTTTCAGATAGCCCACAATGCAAAGGCTCTAGACGCAAATATTGGTGTGAGAGCTAATTCAATCAAGGAAACACTGCATGTTGGTGAAGGGCATATTGAAGAAGGATCAGCCGAGTGGTTCTTGTGGGAGAACAACTCCATTTGGCTCCCTAACTTCACACACCATCAGGCTTCCAAGCAGCTCTCAAGGAAACTCAGTTTTCACACTCTATGCTTAGTGCCCGTTGTGTGCCTAGGACTGAAATGAAGCTTGGTCAGCATCCCACACAAACGAATGCTCCACATGCGGGTTTCACATGCCACCAACTCCACATTCACAGGCAACTTCAGCGCCACAGCCGTTTTCAGATAGCCCTCAATGCAAAGGCTCTAGACGCAAATATTGGTGTGAGAGCTAATTCAATCAAGGAAACACTGCATGTTGGTGAAGGGCATATTGAAGAAGGATCAGCCGAGTGGTTCTTGTGGGAGAACAACTCCATTTGGCTCACTAACTTCACACACCATCAGGCTTCCAAGCAGCTCTCAAGGAAACTCAGTTTTCACACTCTATGCTTAGTGCCCTTTGAGTGCATTATCTAGGAATGAACCTGGTAGAGCATCCCACACAAACGAATGCTTCACATGCGGGTTTCACATGCCACCAACTCCACATTCACAGGCAACTTCAGCGCCACAGCCGTTTTCAGATAGCCCTCAATGCAAAGGCTCTAGACGCAAATATTGGTGTGAGAGCTAATTCAATCAAGGAAACACTGCATGTTGGTGAAGGGCATATTGAAGAAGGATCAGCCGAGTGGTTCTTGTGGGAGAACAACTCCATTTGGCTCACTAACTTCACACACCATCAGGCTTCCAAGCAGCTCTCAATTAAACTCAGTTTTCTTTTTTTTCTTTTTTTTTTTTGGTTAACACACATCTTTTTTTTTAATTATTTATTATTCAACTTCAGTAATTACATTGTATTATGTGACACAGTTACATAGATACTTGGGTTCTCCCCAACCCTCCCCAAATCCTCCCGCCATGGTGGATTCCTCCACCTTGTTGCATAACCGCAGCTCAAGTTCAGTTGAGATTTCCCCATTGCAAGCGTATACCAAACATAGAGTCCAGTATCTTATTGTCCAGTCAAGTTCAACGGCTTCTTAGGTATACCCTCTCTGGTCTGAAGACAGAGCCAGCAGAGTATCATCCCAGTCAATTGAAAGCTCCAACATACCATCAGCAAAAATTTACATCATTATGGAATTAATTGACATAGTAATGAGTAATCAATATGTTAAAAGTAAATGCGAGTTCCCGGCCACCTTCTGTGACCACCTCACCTATACTTCAATTTTAGTTTATACACAACATATAACATTCAAAACATAACATGTTATACATAACATCATATCATCTTAAATTAAGGCAAACATGTGGTATTTAACCTTTTGTGATTGGCTCATTTCCCTTAGCATTATGGTTTCCAGTTTGGCCCATTTGGCCACAAAGAACTGCATTTTGTTTTTTTTAATAGCTGAGTAGTATTCCATGGAGTAGATGAACCATAGCTTTCTTATCCAATCCTCTGTTGATGGGCATTTTGGTTGTTTCCATGTTTTTGCAATTACTGATTGTGCTGCTATGAACATAGGAGTGCATGTTGGTTTCTCATAGAACAAGTGCACTGGAACACTTAGGGGTAGGCCCTCACTTCCTAAAAAAGACTCCAGATGCAGTAGAAATCGAGACCAAAATAAACAATTGGGACCTCATCAAACTAAGAAGCTTCTGTACAGCTAGAGAAACAATCAACAAAGTAAAAAGGCAACCCACAGAATGGGAGAAGATCTTCGCACACGACATAGGATAGAGGGCTGATCTCCAGAATATACAAAGAGCTACAAAACAACCAAAATGTCAAAACAAACAAGCCACTCAAGAATGGGCACGGGAAATGGGCAAACACTTCACAAAGGAACAAACCCAAATGGCAAATAAGCATATGAAAAAATGCTCAAGTTCCCTGGTAATAAGGGGAATCCAAATTAAAACATCAATGAGGTACCACCTAACGCCAATAAGACTGGCCCACATGAATGAAAGCACCAACGACACTTGTTGGCGAGGTTGCGGGGAAAAGGGAACCCTACTCCACTGCTGGTGGGGCTGCAGGCTGGTACAGCCTCTATGGAAATCAGTATGGAGAATATTCAAACAACTCAAATTCAACATACCGTATGATCCAGCAATAGCACTCCTAGGAAACTCAGTTTTCACACTCTATGCTTAGTGCCCTTTGAGTGCATTATCTAGGAAAGAACCTGGTAGAGCATCCCACACAAACGAATGCTTCACATGCGGGTTTCACATGCCACCAACTCCACATTCACAGGCAACTTCAGCGCCACAGCCATTTTCAGATAGCCCTCAATGCAAAGGCTCTAGACGCAAATATTGGTGTGAGAGCTAATTCAATCAAGGAAACACTGCATGTTGGTGAAGGGCATATTGAAGAAGGATCAGCCGAGTGGTTCTTGTGGGAGAACAACTCCATTTGGCTCACTAACTTCACACACCATCAGGCTTCCAAGCAGCTCTCAAGGAAACTCAGTTTTCACACTCTATGCTTAGTGCCCTTTGCATGGCTAGGACTGAAATGAACCTGGTAGAGCATCCCACACAAAGGAATGCTCCACATGCGGGTTTCACATGCCACCAACTCCACATTCACAGGCAACTTCAGCGCCACAGCCGTTTTCAGATAGCCCTCAATGCAAAGGCTCTAGACGCAAATATTGGTGTGAGAGCTAATTCAATCAAGGAAACACTGCATGTTGGTGAAGGGCATATTGAAGAAGGATCAGCCGAGTGGTTCTTGTGGGAGAACAACTCCATTTGGCTCACTAACTTCACACACCATCAGGCTTCCAAGCAGCTCTCAATTAAACTCAGTTTTCTTTTTTTTCTTTTTTTTTTTTGGTTAACACACATCTTTTTTTTTAAATTATTTATTATTCAACTTCAGTAATTACATTGTATTATGTGACACAGTTACATAGATACTTGGGTTCTCCCCACCCCTCCCCAAATCCTCCCGCCATGGTGGATTCCTCCACCTTGTTGCATAACCGCAGCTCAAGTTCAGTTGAGATTTCCCCATTGCAAGCGTATACCAAACATAGAGTCCAGTATCTTATTGTCCAGTCAAGTTCAACGGCTTCTTAGGTATACCCTCTCTGGTCTGAAGACAGAGCCAGCAGAGTATCATCCCAGTCAATTGAAAGCTCCAACATACCATCAGCAAAAATTTACATCATTATGGAATTAATTGACATAGTAATGAGTAATCAATATGTTAAAAGTAAATGCGAGTTCCCGGCCACCTTCTGTGACCACCTCACCTATACTTCAATTTTAGTTTATACACAACATATAACATTCAAAACATAACATGTTATACATAACATCATATCATCTTAAATTAAGGCAAACATGTGGTATTTAACCTTTTGTGATTGGCTCATTTCCCTTAGCATTATGGTTTCCAGTTTGGCCCATTTGGCCACAAAGAACTGCATTTTGTTTTTTTTAATAGCTGAGTAGTATTCCATGGAGTAGATGAACCATAGCTTTCTTATCCAATCCTCTGTTGATGGGCATTTTGGTTGTTTCCATGTTTTTGCAATTACTGATTGTGCTGCTATGAACATAGGAGTGCATGTTGGTTTCTCATAGAACAAGTGCACTGGAACACTTAGGGGTAGGCCCTCACTTCCTAAAAAAGACTCCAGATGCAGTAGAAATTGAGACCAAAATAAACAATTGGGACCTCATCAAACTAAGAAGCTTCTGTACAGCTAGAGAAACAATCAACAAAGTAAAAAGGCAACCCACAGAATGGGAGAAGATCTTCGCACACGACATAGGTGATAGAGGGCTGATCTCCAGAATATACAAAGAGCTACAAAACAACCAAAATGTCAAAACAAACAAGCCACTCAAGAAATGGGCACGGGAAATGGGCAAACACTTCACAAAGGAACAAACCCAAATGGCAAATAAGCATATGAAAAAATGCTCAAGTTCCCTGGTAATAAGGGAAATCCAAATTAAAACATCAATGAGGTACCACCTAACGCCAATAAGACTGGCCCACATGAATGAAAGCACCAACGACACTTGTTGGCGAGGTTGCGGGGAAAAGGGAACCCTACTCCACTGCTGGTGGGGCTGCAGGCTGGTACAGCCTCTATGGAAATCAGTATGGAGAATATTCAAACAACTCAAATTCAACATACCGTATGATCCAGCAATAGCACTCCTAGGAAACTCAGTTTTCACACTCTATGCTTAGTGCCCTTTGAGTGCATTATCTAGGAAAGAACCTGGTAGAGCATCCCACACAAACGAATGCTTCACATGCGGGTTTCACATGCCACCAACTCCACATTCACAGGCAACTTCAGCGCCACAGCCATTTTCAGATAGCCCTCAATGCAAAGGCTCTAGACGCAAATATTGGTGTGAGAGCTAATTCAATCAAGGAAACACTGCATGTTGGTGAAGGGCATATTGAAGAAGGATCAGCCGAGTGGTTCTTGTGGGAGAACAACTCCATTTGGCTCACTAACTTCACACACCATCAGGCTTCCAAGCATCTCTCAAGGAAACTCAGTTTTCACACTCTATGCTTAGTGCCCTTTGCATGGCTAGGACTGAAATGAACCTGGTAGAGCATCCCACACAAAGGAATGCTCCACATGCGGGTTTCACATGCCACCAACTCCACATTCACAGGCAACTTCAGCGCCACAGCCGTTTTCAGATAGCCCTCAATGCAAAGGCTCTAGACGCAAATATTGGTGTGAGAGCTAATTCAATCAAGGAAACACTGCATGTTGGTGAAGGGCATATTGAAGAAGGATCAGCCGAGTGGTTCTTGTGGGGAACAACTCCATTTGGCTCACTAACTTCACACACCATCAGGCTTCCAAGCAGCTCTCAAGGAAACTCAGTTTTCACACTCTATGCTTAGTGCTCTTTGTGTGGCTAGGACTGAAATGAAGCTTGGTCAGCATCCCACACAAACGAATGCTCCACATGCGGGTTTCACATGCCACCAACTCCACATTCACAGGCAACTTCAGCGCCACAGCCATTTTCAGATAGCCCTCAATGCAAAGGCTCTAGACGCAAATATTGGTGTGAGAGCTAATTCAATCAAGGAAACACTGCATGTTGGTCAAGGGCATATTGAAGAAGGATCAGCCGAGTGGTTCTTGTGGGAGAACAACTCCATTTGGCTCACTAACTTCACACACCATCAGGCTTCCAAGCAGCTCTCAAGGAAACTCAGTTTTCACACTCTATGCTTAGTGCCCTTTGAGTGCATTATCTAGGAATGAACCTGGTAGAGCATCCCACACAAACGAATGCTCCACATGCGGGTTTCACATGCCACCAACTCCACATTCACAGGCAACTTCAGCGCCACAGCCCTTTTCAGATAGCCCTCAATGCAAAGGCTCTAGATGCAAATATAGGTGTGAGAGCTAATTCAATCAAGGAAACACCGCATGTTGGTGAAGGGCATATTTTAGAAGGATCAGCCGAGTGGTTCTTGTGGGAGAACAACTCCATTTGGCTCTCTAACTTCACACACCATCAGGCTTCCAAGCAGCTCTCAAGGAAACTCAGTTTTCAAACTCTATGCTTAGTGCCCTTTGAGTGCATTATCTAGGAATGAACCTGGTAGAGCATCCCACACAAACAAATGCTCCACATGCGGGTTTCACATGCCACCAACTCCACATTCACAGGCAACTTCAGCGCCACAGCCCTTTTCAGATAGCCCTCAATGCAAAGGCTCTAGACGCAAATATTGGTGTGAGAGCTAATTCAATCAAGGAAACACTGCATGTTGGTGAAGGGCATATTGAAGAAGGATCAGCCGAGTGGTTCTTGTGGGAGAACAACTCCATTTGGCTCACTAACTTCACACACCATCAGGCTTCCAAGCAGCTCTCAAGGAAACTCAGTTTTCACACTCTATGCTTAGTGCCCTTTGAGTGCCTAGGACTGAAATGAAGCTTGGTCAGCATCCCACACAAACGAATGCTTCACATGCGGGTTTCACATGCCACCAACTCCACATTCACAGGCAACTTCAGCGCCACAGCCGTTTTCAGATAGCCCTCAATGCAAAGGCTCTAGACGCAAATATTGGTGTGAGAGCTAATTCAATCAAGGAAACACTGCATGTTGGTGAAGGGCATATTGAAGAAGGATCAGCCGAGTGGTTCTTGTGGGAGAACAACTCCATTTGGCTCACTAACTTCACACACCATCAGGCTTCCAAGCAGCTCTCAAGGAAACTCAGTTTTCACACTCTATGCTTAGTGCCCTTTGAGTGCATTATCTAGGAATGAACCTGGTAGAGCATCCCACACAAACGAATGCTCCACATGCGGGTTTCACATGCCACCAACTCCACATTCACAGGCAACTTCAGCGCCACAGCCGTTTTCAGATAGCCCACAATGCAAAGGCTCTAGACGCAAATATTGGTGTGAGAGCTAATTCAATCAAGGAAACACTGCATGTTGGTGAAGGGCATATTGAAGAAGGATCAGCCGAGTGGTTCTTGTGGGAGAACAACTCCATTTGGCTCCCTAACTTCACACACCATCAGGCTTCCAAGCAGCTCTCAAGGAAACTCAGTTTTCACACTCTATGCTTAGTGCCCGTTGTGTGCCTAGGACTGAAATGAAGCTTGGTCAGCATCCCACACAAACGAATGCTCCACATGCGGGTTTCACATGCCACCAACTCCACATTCACAGGCAACTTCAGCGCCACAGCCGTTTTCAGATAGCCCTCAAAGCAAAGGCTCTAGACGCAAATATTGGTGTGAGAGCTAATTCAATCAAGGAAACACTGCATGTTGGTGAAGGGCATATTGAAGAAGGATCAGCCGAGTGGTTCTTGTGGGAGAACAACTCCATTTGGCTCACTAACTTCACACACCATCAGGCTTCCAAGCAGCTCTCAAGGAAACTCAGTTTTCACACTCTATGCTTAGTGCCCTTTGAGTGCATTATCTAGGAATGAACCTGGTAGAGCATCCCACACAAACGAATGCTTCACATGCGGGTTTCACATGCCACCAACTCCACATTCACAGGCAACTTCAGCGCCACAGCCGTTTTCAGATAGCCCTCAATGCAAAGGCTCTAGACGCAAATATTGGTGTGAGAGCTAATTCAATCAAGGAAACACTGCATGTTGGTGAAGGGCATATTGAAGAAGGATCAGCCGAGTGGTTCTTGTGGGAGAACAACTCCATTTGGCTCACTAACTTCACACACCATCAGGCTTCCAAGCAGCTCTCAATTAAACTCAGTTTTCTTTTTTTTTCTTTTTTTTTTTTGGTTAACACACATCTTTTTTTTTAATTATTTATTATTCAACTTCAGTAATTACATTGTATTATGTGACACAGTTACATAGATACTTGGGTTCTCCCCACCCCTCCCCAAATCCTCCCGCCATGGTGGATTCCTCCACCTTGTTGCATAACCGCAGCTCAAGTTCAGTTGAGATTTCCCCATTGCAAGCGTATACCAAACATAGAGTCCAGTATCTTATTGTCCAGTCAAGTTCAACGGCTTCTTAGGTATACCCTCTCTGGTCTGAAGACAGAGCCAGCAGAGTATCATCCCAGTCAATTGAAAGCTCCAACATACCATCAGCAAAAATTTACATCATTATGGAATTAATTGACATAGTAATGAGTAATCAATATGTTAAAAGTAAATGCGAGTTCCCGGCCACCTTCTGTGACCACCTCACCTATACTTCAATTTTAGTTTATACACAACATATAACATTCAAAACATAACATGTTATACATAACATCATATCATCTTAAATTAAGGCAAACATGTGGTATTTAACCTTTTGTGATTGGCTCATTTCCCTTAGCATTATGGTTTCCAGTTTGGCCCATTTGGCCACAAAGAACTGCATTTTGTTTTTTTTAATAGCTGAGTAGTATTCCATGGAGTAGATGAACCATAGCTTTCTTATCCAATCCTCTGTTGATGGGCATTTTGGTTGTTTCCATGTTTTTGCAATTACTGATTGTGCTGCTATGAACATAGGAGTGCATGTTGGTTTCTCATAGAACAAGTGCACTGGAACACTTAGGGGTAGGCCCTCACTTCCTAAAAAAGACTCCAGATGCAGTAGAAATCGAGACCAAAATAAACAATTGGGACCTCATCAAACTAAGAAGCTTCTGTACAGCTAGAGAAACAATCAACAAAGTAAAAAGGCAACCCACAGAATGGGAGAAGATCTTCGCACACGACATAGGTGATAGAGGGCTGATCTCCAGAATATACAAAGAGCTACAAAACAACCAAAATGTCAAAACAAACAAGCCACTCAAGAATGGGCACGGGAAATGGGCAAACACTTCACAAAGGAACAAACCCAAATGGCAAATAAGCATATGAAAAAATGCTCAAGTTCCCTGGTAATAAGGGAAATCCAAATTAAAACATCAATGAGGTACCACCTAACGCCAATAAGACTGGCCCACATGAATGAAAGCACCAACGACACTTGTTGGCGAGGTTGCGGGGAAAAGGGAACCCTACTCCACTGCTGGTGGGGCTGCAGGCTGGTACAGCCTCTATGGAAATCAGTATGGAGAATATTCAAACAACTCAAATTCAACATACCGTATGATCCAGCAATAGCACTCCTAGGAAACTCAGTTTTCACACTCTATGCTTAGTGCCCTTTGAGTGCATTATCTAGGAAAGAACCTGGTAGAGCATCCCACACAAACGAATGCTTCACATGCGGGTTTCACATGCCACCAACTCCACATTCACAGGCAACTTCAGCGCCACAGCCATTTTCAGATAGCCCTCAATGCAAAGGCTCTAGACGCAAATATTGGTGTGAGAGCTAATTCAATCAAGGAAACACTGCATGTTGGTGAAGGGCATATTGAAGAAGGATCAGCCGAGTGGTTCTTGTGGGAGAACAACTCCATTTGGCTCACTAACTTCACACACCATCAGGCTTCCAAGCAGCTCTCAAGGAAACTCAGTTTTCACACTCTATGCTTAGTGCCCTTTGCATGGCTAGGACTGAAATGAACCTGGTAGAGCATCCCAAACAAAGGAATGCTCCACATGCGGGTTTCACATGCCACCAACTCCACATTCACAGGCAACTTCAGCGCCACAGCCGTTTTCAGATAGCCCTCAATGCAAAGGCTCTAGACGCAAATATTGGTGTGAGAGCTAATTCAATCAAGGAAACACTGCATGTTGGTGAAGGGCATATTGAAGAAGGATCAGCCGAGTGGTTCTTGTGGGAGAACAACTCCATTTGGCTCACTAACTTCACACACCATCAGGCTTCCAAGCAGCTCTCAATTAAACTCAGTTTTCTTTTTTTTCTTTTTTTTTTTGGTTAACACACATCTTTTTTTTTTAATTATTTATTATTCAACTTCAGTAATTACATTGTATTATGTGACACAGTTACATAGATACTTGGGTTCTCCCCACCCCTCCCCAAATCCTCCCGCCATGGTGGATTCCTCCACCTTGTTGCATAACCGCAGCTCAAGTTCAGTTGAGATTTCCCCATTGCAAGCGTATACCAAACATAGAGTCCAGTATCTTATTGTCCAGTCAAGTTCAACGGCTTCTTAGGTATACCCTCTCTGGTCTGAAGACAGAGCCAGCAGAGTATCATCCCAGTCAATTGAAAGCTCCAACATACCATCAGCAAAAATTTACATCATTATGGAATTAATTGACATAGTAATGAGTAATCAATATGTTAAAAGTAAATGCGAGTTCCCGGCCACCTTCTGTGACCACCTCACCTATACTTCAATTTTAGTTTATACACAACATATAACATTCAAAACATAACATGTTATACATAACATCATATCATCTTAAATTAAGGCAAACATGTGGTATTTAACCTTTTGTGATTGGCTCATTTCCCTTAGCATTATGGTTTCCAGTTTGGCCCATTTGGCCACAAAGAACTGCATTTTGTTTTTTTTAATAGCTGAGTAGTATTCCATGGAGTAGATGAACCATAGCTTTCTTATCCAATCCTCTGTTGATGGGCATTTTGGTTGTTTCCATGTTTTTGCAATTACTGATTGTGCTGCTATGAACATAGGAGTGCATGTTGGTTTCTCATAGAACAAGTGCACTGGAACACTTAGGGGTAGGCCCTCACTTCCTAAAAAAGACTCCAGATGCAGTAGAAATTGAGACCAAAATAAACAATTGGGACCTCATCAAACTAAGAAGCTTCTGTACAGCTAGAGAAACAATCAACAAAGTAAAAAGGCAACCCACAGAATGGGAGAAGATCTTCGCACACGACATAGGTGATAGAGGGCTGATCTCCAGAATATACAAAGAGCTACAAAACAACCAAAATGTCAAAACAAACAAGCCACTCAAGAAATGGGCACGGGAAATGGGCAAACACTTCACAAAGGAACAAACCCAAATGGCAAATAAGCATATGAAAAAATGCTCAAGTTCCCTGGTAATAAGGGAAATCCAAATTAAAACATCAATGAGGTACCACCTAACGCCAATAAGACTGGCCCACATGAATGAAAGCACCAACGACACTTGTTGGCGAGGTTGCGGGGAAAAGGGAACCCTACTCCACTGCTGGTGGGGCTGCAGGCTGGTACAGCCTCTATGGAAATCAGTATGGAGAATATTCAAACAACTCAAATTCAACATACCGTATGATCCAGCAATAGCACTCCTAGGAAACTCAGTTTTCACACTCTATGCTTAGTGCCCTTTGAGTGCATTATCTAGGAAAGAACCTGGTAGAGCATCCCACACAAACGAATGCTTCACATGCGGGTTTCACATGCCACCAACTCCACATTCACAGGCAACTTCAGCGCCACAGCCATTTTCAGATAGCCCTCAATGCAAAGGCTCTAGACGCAAATATTGGTGTGAGAGCTAATTCAATCAAGGAAACACTGCATGTTGGTGAAGGGCATATTGAAGAAGGATCAGCCGAGTGGTTCTTGTGGGAGAACAACTCCATTTGGCTCACTAACTTCACACACCATCAGGCTTCCAAGCATCTCTCAAGGAAACTCAGTTTTCACACTCTATGCTTAGTGCCCTTTGCATGGCTAGGACTGAAATGAACCTGGTAGAGCATCCCACACAAAGGAATGCTCCACATGCGGGTTTCACATGCCACCAACTCCACATTCACAGGCAACTTCAGCGCCACAGCCGTTTTCAGATAGCCCTCAATGCAAAGGCTCTAGACGCAAATATTGGTGTGAGAGCTAATTCAATCAAGGAAACACTGCATGTTGGTGAAGGGCATATTGAAGAAGGATCAGCCGAGTGGTTCTTGTGGGGAACAACTCCATTTGGCTCACTAACTTCACACACCATCAGGCTTCCAAGCAGCTCTCAAGGAAACTCAGTTTTCACACTCTATGCTTAGTGCTCTTTGTGTGGCTAGGACTGAAATGAAGCTTGGTCAGCATCCCACACAAACGAATGCTCCACATGCGGGTTTCACATGCCACCAACTCCACATTCACAGGCAACTTCAGCGCCACAGCCATTTTCAGATAGCCCTCAATGCAAAGGCTCTAGACGCAAATATTGGTGTGAGAGCTAATTCAATCAAGGAAACACTGCATGTTGGTCAAGGGCATATTGAAGAAGGATCAGCCGAGTGGTTCTTGTGGGAGAACAACTCCATTTGGCTCACTAACTTCACACACCATCAGGCTTCCAAGCAGCTCTCAAGGAAACTCAGTTTTCACACTCTATGCTTAGTGCCCTTTGAGTGCATTATCTAGGAATGAACCTGGTAGAGCATCCCACACAAACGAATGCTCCACATGCGGGTTTCACATGCCACCAACTCCACATTCACAGGCAACTTCAGCGCCACAGCCCTTTTCAGATAGCCCTCAATGCAAAGGCTCTAGATGCAAATATAGGTGTGAGAGCTAATTCAATCAAGGAAACACCGCATGTTGGTGAAGGGCATATTTTAGAAGGATCAGCCGAGTGGTTCTTGTGGGAGAACAACTCCATTTGGCTCTCTAACTTCACACACCATCAGGCTTCCAAGCAGCTCTCAAGGAAACTCAGTTTTCAAACTCTATGCTTAGTGCCCTTTGAGTGCATTATCTAGGAATGAACCTGGTAGAGCATCCCACACAAACAAATGCTCCACATGCGGGTTTCACATGCCACCAACTCCACATTCACAGGCAACTTCAGCGCCACAGCCCTTTTCAGATAGCCCTCAATGCAAAGGCTCTAGACGCAAATATTGGTGTGAGAGCTAATTCAATCAAGGAAACACTGCATGTTGGTGAAGGGCATATTGAAGAAGGATCAGCCGAGTGGTTCTTGTGGGAGAACAACTCCATTTGGCTCACTAACTTCACACACCATCAGGCTTCCAAGCAGCTCTCAAGGAAACTCAGTTTTCACACTCTATGCTTAGTGCCCTTTGAGTGCCTAGGACTGAAATGAAGCTTGGTCAGCATCCCACACAAACGAATGCTTCACATGCGGGTTTCACATGCCACCAACTCCACATTCACAGGCAACTTCAGCGCCACAGCCGTTTTCAGATAGCCCTCAATGCAAAGGCTCTAGACGCAAATATTGGTGTGAGAGCTAATTCAATCAAGGAAACACTGCATGTTGGTGAAGGGCATATTGAAGAAGGATCAGCCGAGTGGTTCTTGTGGGAGAACAACTCCATTTGGCTCACTAACTTCACACACCATCAGGCTTCCAAGCAGCTCTCAAGGAAACTCAGTTTTCACACTCTATGCTTAGTGCCCTTTGAGTGCATTATCTAGGAATGAACCTGGTAGAGCATCCCACACAAACGAATGCTCCACATGCGGGTTTCACATGCCACCAACTCCACATTCACAGGCAACTTCAGTGCCACAGCCGTTTTCAGATAGCCCACAATGCAAAGGCTCTAGACGCAAATATTGGTGTGAGAGCTAATTCAATCAAGGAAACACTGCATGTTGGTGAAGGGCATATTGAAGAAGGATCAGCCGAGTGGTTCTTGTGGGAGAACAACTCCATTTGGCTCCCTAACTTCACACACCATCAGGCTTCCAAGCAGCTCTCAAGGAAACTCAGTTTTCACACTCTATGCTTAGTGCCCGTTGTGTGCCTAGGACTGAAATGAAGCTTGGTCAGCATCCCACACAAACGAATGCTCCACATGCGGGTTTCACATGCCACCAACTCCACATTCACAGGCAACTTCAGCGCCACAGCCGTTTTCAGATAGCCCTCAAAGCAAAGGCTCTAGACGCAAATATTGGTGTGAGAGCTAATTCAATCAAGGAAACACTGCATGTTGGTGAAGGGCATATTGAAGAAGGATCAGCCGAGTGGTTCTTGTGGGAGAACAACTCCATTTGGCTCACTAACTTCACACACCATCAGGCTTCCAAGCAGCTCTCAAGGAAACTCAGTTTTCACACTCTATGCTTAGTGCCCTTTGAGTGCATTATCTAGGAATGAACCTGGTAGAGCATCCCACACAAACGAATGCTTCACATGCGGGTTTCACATGCCACCAACTCCACATTCACAGGCAACTTCAGCGCCACAGCCGTTTTCAGATAGCCCTCAATGCAAAGGCTCTAGACGCAAATATTGGTGTGAGAGCTAATTCAATCAAGGAAACACTGCATGTTGGTGAAGGGCATATTGAAGAAGGATCAGCCGAGTGGTTCTTGTGGGAGAACAACTCCATTTGGCTCACTAACTTCACACACCATCAGGCTTCCAAGCAGCTCTCAATTAAACTCAGTTTTCTTTTTTTTTCTTTTTTTTTTTTGGTTAACACACATCTTTTTTTTTAATTATTTATTATTCAACTTCAGTAATTACATTGTATTATGTGACACAGTTACATAGATACTTGGGTTCTTCCCACCCCTCCCCAAATCCTCCCGCCATGGTGGATTCCTCCACCTTGTTGCATAACCGCAGCTCAAGTTCAGTTGAGATTTCCCCATTGCAAGCGTATACCAAACATAGAGTCCAGTATCTTATTGTCCAGTCAAGTTCAACGGCTTCTTAGGTATACCCTCTCTGGTCTGAAGACAGAGCCAGCAGAGTATCATCCCAGTCAATTGAAAGCTCCAACATACCATCAGCAAAAATTTACATCATTATGGAATTAATTGACATAGTAATGAGTAATCAATATGTTAAAAGTAAATGCGAGTTCCCGGCCACCTTCTGTGACCACCTCACCTATACTTCAATTTTAGTTTATACACAACATATAACATTCAAAACATAACATGTTATACATAACATCATATCATCTTAAATTAAGGCAAACATGTGGTATTTAACCTTTTGTGATTGGCTCATTTCCCTTAGCATTATGGTTTCCAGTTTGGCCCATTTGGCCACAAAGAACTGCATTTTGTTTTTTTTAATAGCTGAGTAGTATTCCATGGAGTAGATGAACCATAGCTTTCTTATCCAATCCTCTGTTGATGGGCATTTTGGTTGTTTCCATGTTTTTGCAATTACTGATTGTGCTGCTATGAACATAGGAGTGCATGTTGGTTTCTCATAGAACAAGTGCACTGGAACACTTAGGGGTAGGCCCTCACTTCCTAAAAAAGACTCCAGATGCAGTAGAAATCGAGACCAAAATAAACAATTGGGACCTCATCAAACTAAGAAGCTTCTGTACAGCTAGAGAAACAATCAACAAAGTAAAAAGGCAACCCACAGAATGGGAGAAGATCTTCGCACACGACATAGGTGATAGAGGGCTGATCTCCAGAATATACAAAGAGCTACAAAACAACCAAAATGTCAAAACAAACAAGCCACTCAAGAATGGGCACGGGAAATGGGCAAACACTTCACAAAGGAACAAACCCAAATGGCAAATAAGCATATGAAAAAATGCTCAAGTTCCCTGGTAATAAGGGAAATCCAAATTAAAACATCAATGAGGTACCACCTAACGCCAATAAGACTGGCCCACATGAATGAAAGCACCAACGACACTTGTTGGCGAGGTTGCGGGGAAAAGGGAACCCTACTCCACTGCTGGTGGGGCTGCAGGCTGGTACAGCCTCTATGGAAATCAGTATGGAGAATATTCAAACAACTCAAATTCAACATACCGTATGATCCAGCAATAGCACTCCTAGGAAACTCAGTTTTCACACTCTATGCTTAGTGCCCTTTGAGTGCATTATCTAGGAAAGAACCTGGTAGAGCATCCCACACAAACGAATGCTTCACATGCGGGTTTCACATGCCACCAACTCCACATTCACAGGCAACTTCAGCGCCACAGCCATTTTCAGATAGCCCTCAATGCAAAGGCTCTAGACGCAAATATTGGTGTGAGAGCTAATTCAATCAAGGAAACACTGCATGTTGGTGAAGGGCATATTGAAGAAGGATCAGCCGAGTGGTTCTTGTGGGAGAACAACTCCATTTGGCTCACTAACTTCACACACCATCAGGCTTCCAAGCAGCTCTCAAGGAAACTCAGTTTTCACACTCTATGCTTAGTGCCCTTTGCATGGCTAGGACTGAAATGAACCTGGTAGAGCATCCCAAACAAAGGAATGCTCCACATGCGGGTTTCACATGCCACCAACTCCACATTCACAGGCAACTTCAGCGCCACAGCCGTTTTCAGATAGCCCTCAATGCAAAGGCTCTAGACGCAAATATTGGTGTGAGAGCTAATTCAATCAAGGAAACACTGCATGTTGGTGAAGGGCATATTGAAGAAGGATCAGCCGAGTGGTTCTTGTGGGAGAACAACTCCATTTGGCTCACTAACTTCACACACCATCAGGCTTCCAAGCAGCTCTCAATTAAACTCAGTTTTCTTTTTTTTCTTTTTTTTTTTTGGTTAACACACATCTTTTTTTTTTTAATTATTTATTATTCAACTTCAGTAATTACATTGTATTATGTGACACAGTTACATAGATACTTGGGTTCTCCCCACCCCTCCCCAAATCCTCCCGCCATGGTGGATTCCTCCACCTTGTTGCATAACCGCAGCTCAAGTTCAGTTGAGATTTCCCCATTGCAAGCGTATACCAAACATAGAGTCCAGTATCTTATTGTCCAGTCAAGTTCAACGGCTTCTTAGGTATACCCTCTCTGGTCTGAAGACAGAGCCAGCAGAGTATCATCCCAGTCAATTGAAAGCTCCAACATACCATCAGCAAAAATTTACATCATTATTGAATTAATTGACATAGTAATGAGTAATCAATATGTTAAAAGTAAATGCGAGTTCCCGGCCACCTTCTGTGACCACCTCACCTATACTTCAATTTTAGTTTATACACAACATATAACATTCAAAACATAACATGTTATACATAACATCATATCATCTTAAATTAAGGCAAACATGTGGTATTTAACCTTTTGTGATTGGCTCATTTCCCTTAGCATTATGGTTTCCAGTTTGGCCCATTTGGCCACAAAGAACTGCATTTTGTTTTTTTTAATAGCTGAGTAGTATTCCATGGAGTAGATGAACCATAGCTTTCTTATCCAATCCTCTGTTGATGGGCATTTTGGTTGTTTCCATGTTTTTGCAATTACTGATTGTGCTGCTATGAACATAGGAGTGCATGTTGGTTTCTCATAGAACAAGTGCACTGGAACACTTAGGGGTAGGCCCTCACTTCCTAAAAAAGACTCCAGATGCAGTAGAAATTGAGACCAAAATAAACAATTGGGACCTCATCAAACTAAGAAGCTTCTGTACAGCTAGAGAAACAATCAACAAAGTAAAAAGGCAACCCACAGAATGGGAGAAGATCTTCGCACACAACATAGGTGATAGAGGGCTGATCTCCAGAATATACAAAGAGCTACAAAACAACCAAAATGTCAAAACAAACAAGCCACTCAAGAAATGGGCACGGGAAATGGGCAAACACTTCACAAAGGAACAAACCCAAATGGCAAATAAGCATATGAAAAAATGCTCAAGTTCCCTGGTAATAAGGGAAATCCAAATTAAAACATCAATGAGGTACCACCTAACGCCAATAAGACTGGCCCACATGAATGAAAGCACCAACGACACTTGTTGGCGAGGTTGCGGGGAAAAGGGAACCCTACTCCACTGCTGGTGGGGCTGCAGGCTGGTACAGCCTCTATGGAAATCAGTATGGAGAATATTCAAACAACTCAAATTCAACATACCGTATGATCCAGCAATAGCACTCCTAGGAAACTCAGTTTTCACACTCTATGCTTAGTGCCCTTTGAGTGCATTATCTAGGAAAGAACCTGGTAGAGCATCCCACACAAACGAATGCTTCACATGCGGGTTTCACATGCCACCAACTCCACATTCACAGGCAACTTCAGCGCCACAGCCATTTTCAGATAGCCCTCAATGCAAAGGCTCTAGACGCAAATATTGGTGTGAGAGCTAATTCAATCAAGGAAACACTGCATGTTGGTGAAGGGCATATTGAAGAAGGATCAGCCGAGTGGTTCTTGTGGGAGAACAACTCCATTTGGCTCACTAACTTCACACACCATCAGGCTTCCAAGCAGCTCTCAAGGAAACTCAGTTTTCACACTCTATGCTTAGTGCCCTTTGCATGGCTAGGACTGAAATGAACCTGGTAGAGCATCCCACACAAAGGAATGCTCCACATGCGGGTTTCACATGCCACCAACTCCACATTCACAGGCAACTTCAGCGCCACAGCCGTTTTCAGATAGCCCTCAATGCAAAGGCTCTAGACGCAAATATTGCTGTGAGAGCTAATTCAATCAAGGAAACACTGCATGTTGGTGAAGGGCATATTGAAGAAGGATCAGCCGAGTGGTTCTTGTGGGGAACAACTCCATTTGGCTCACTAACTTCACACACCATCAGGCTTCCAAGCAGCTCTCAAGGAAACTCAGTTTTCACACTCTATGCTTAGTGCCCTTTGAGTGCATTATCTAGGAATGAACCTGGTAGAGCATCCCACACAAACGAATGCTCCATATGCGGGTTTCACATGCCACCAACTCCACATTCACAGGCAACTTCAGCGCCACAGCCGTTTTCAGATAGCCCTCAATGCAAAGGCTCTAGACGCAAATATTGGTGTGAGAGCTAATTCAATCAAGGAAACACTGCATGTTGGTGAAGGGCATATTGAAGAAGGATCAGCCGAGTGGTTCTTGTGGGAGAACAACTCCATTTGGCTCACTAACTTCACACACCATCAGGCTTCCAAGCAGCTCTCAAGGAAACTCAGTTTTCACACTCTATGCTTAGTGCGCTTTGAGTGCATTATCTAGGAATGAACCTGGTAGAGCATCCCACACAAACGAATGCTCCACATGCGGGTTTCACATGCCACCAACTCCACATTCACAGGCAACTTCAGCGCCACAGCCGTTTTCAGATAGCCCTCAATGCAAAGGCTCTAGACGCAAATATTGGTATGAGAGCTAATTCAATCAAGGAAACACTGCATGTTGGTGAAGGGCATATTGAAGAAGGATCAGCCGAGTAGTTCTTGTGGGAGAACAACTCCATTTGGCTCACTAACTTCACACACCATCAGGCTTCCAAGCAGCTCTCAAGGAAACTCAGTTTTCACACTCTATGCTTAGTGCGCTTTGAGTGCATTATCTAGGAATGAACCTGGTAGAGCATCCCACACAAACGAATGCTCCACATGCGGGTTTCACATGCCACCAACTCCACATTCACAGGCAACTTCAGCGCCACAGCCGTTTTCAGATAGCCCTCAATGCAAAGGCTCTAGACGCAAATATTGGTGTGAGAGCTAATTCAATCAAGGAAACACTGCATGTTGGTGAAGGGCATATTGAAGAAGGATCAGCCGAGTGGTTCTTGTGGGAGAACAACTCCATTTGGCTCACTAACTTCACACACCATCAGGCTTCCAAGCAGCTCTCAAGGAAACTCAGTTTTCACACTCTATGCTTAGTGCTCTATATGTGCCTAGGACTGAAATGAAGCTTGGTCAACATCCCACACAAACGAATGCTCCACATGCGGGTTTCACATGCCACCAACTCCACATTCTCAGGCAACTTCAGCGCCACAGCCGTTTTCAGATAGCCCTCAATGCAAAGGCTCTAGACGCAAATATTGGTGTGAGAGCTAACTCAATCAAGGAAACACTGCATGTTGGTGAAGGGCATATTGAAGAAGGATCAGCCGAGTAGTTCTTGTGGGAGAACAACTCCATTTGGCTCACTAACTTCACACACCATCAGGCTTCCAAGCAGCTCTCAAGGAAACTCAGTTTTCACACTCTAGGCTTAGTGCCCTTTGAGTGCATTATCTAGGAATGAACCTGGTAGAGCATCCCACACAAACGAATGCTCCACATGCGGGTTTCACATGCCACCAACTCCACATTCACAGGCAACTTCAGCGCCACAGCCGTTTTCAGATAGCCCTCAATGCAAAGGCTCTAGACGCAAATATTGGTGTGAGAGCTAATTCAATCAAGGAAACACTGCATGTTGGTGAAGGGCATATTGAAGAAGGATCAGCCGAGTGGTTCTTGTGGGAGAACAACTCCATTTGGCTCACTAACTTCACACACCATCAGGCTTCCAAGCAGCTCTCAAGGAAACTCAGTTTTCACACTCTATGCTTAGTGCGCTTTGAGTGCATTATCTAGGAATGAACCTGGTAGAGCATCCCACACAAACGAATGCTCCACATGCGGGTTTCACATGCCACCAACTCCACATTCACAGGCAACTTCAGCGCCACAGCCGTTTTCAGATAGCCCTCAATGCAAAGGCTCTAGACGCAAATATTGGTGTGAGAGCTAATTCAATCAAGGAAACACTGCATGTTGGTGAAGGGCATATTGAAGAAGGATCAGCCGAGTGGTTCTTGTGGGAGAACAACTCCATTTGGCTCACTAACTTCACACACCATCAGGCTTCCAAGCAGCTCTCAAGGAAACTCAGTTTTCACACTCTATGCTTAGTGCGCTTTGAGTGCATTATCTAGGAATGAACCTGGTAGAGCATCCCACACAAACGAATGCTCCACATGCGGGTTTCACATGCCACCAACTCCACATTCACAGGCAACTTCAGCGCCACAGCCGTTTTCAGATAGCCCTCAATGCAAAGGCTCTAGACGCAAATATTGGTGTGAGAGCTAATTCAATCAAGGAAACACTGCATGTTGGTGAAGGGCATATTGAAGAAGGATCAGCCGAGTGGTTCTTGTGGGAGAACAACTCCATTTGGCTCACTAACTTCACACACCATCAGGCTTCCAAGCAGCTCTCAAGGAAACTCAGTTTTCACACTCTATGTTTAGTGCCCTTTGAGTGCATTATCTAGGAATGAACCTGGTAGAGCATCCCACACAAACGAATGCTCCACATGCGGGTTTCACATGCCACCAACTCCACATTCACAGGCAACTTCAGCGCCACAGCCGTTTTCAGATAGCCCTCAATGCAAAGGCTCTAGACGCAAATATTGGTGTGAGAGCTAATTCAATCAAGGAAACACTGCATGTTGGTGAAGGGCATATTGAAGAAGGATCAGCCGAGTGGTTCTTGTGGGAGAACAACTCCATTTGGCTCACTAACTTCACACACCATCAGGCTTCCAAGCAGCTCTCAAGGAAACTCAGTTTTCACACTCTATGCTTAGTGCTCTATATGTGGCTAGGACTGAAATGAAGCTTGGTCAACATCCCACACAAACGAATGCTCCACATGCGGGTTTCACATGCCACCAACTCCACATTCTCAGGCAACTTCAGCGCCACAGCCGTTTTCAGATAGCCCTCAATGCAAAGGCTCTAGACGCAAATATTGGTGTGAGAGCTAATTCAATCAAGGAAACACTGCATGTTGGTGAAGGGCATATTGAAGAAGGATCAGCCGAGTAGTTCTTGTGGGAGAACAACTCCATTTGGCTCACTAACTTCACACACCATCAGGCTTCCAAGCAGCTCTCAAGGAAACTCAGTTTTCACACTCTAGGCTTAGTGCCCTTTGAGTGCATTATCTAGGAATGAACCTGGTAGAGCATCCCACACAAACGAATGCTCCACATGCGGGTTTCACATGCCACCAACTCCACATTCACAGGCAACTTCAGCGCCACAGCCGTTTTCAGATAGCCCTCAATGCAAAGGCTCTAGACGCAAATATTGGTGTGAGAGCTAATTCAATCAAGGAAACACTGCATGTTGGTGAAGGGCATATTGAAGAAGGATCAGCCGAGTGGTTCTTGTGGGAGGACAACTCCATTTGGCTCACTAACTTCACACACCATCAGGCTTCCAAGCAGCTCTCAAGGAAACTCAGTTTTCACACTCTATGCTTAGTGCGCTTTGAGTGCATTATCTAGGAATGAACCTGGTAGAGCATCCCACACAAACGAATGCTCCACATGCGGGTTTCACATGCCACCAACTCCACATTCACAGGCAACTTCAGCGCCACAGCCGTTTTCAGATAGCCCTCAATGCAAAGGCTCTAGACGCAAATATTGGTGTGAGAGCTAATTCAATCAAGGAAACACTGCATGTTGGTGAAGGGCATATTGAAGAAGGATCAGCCGAGTGGTTCTTGTGGGAGAACAACTCCATTTGGCTCACTAACTTCACACACCATCAGGCTTCCAAGCAGCTCTCAAGGAAACTCAGTTTTCACACTCTATGCTTAGTGCCCTTTGAGTGCATTATCTAGGAATGAACCTGGTAGAGCATTTCACACACAAACGAATGCTCTACATGCGGGTTTCACATGCCACCAACTCCACATTGACAGGCAACTTCAGCGCCACAGCCGTTTTCAGATAGCCCTCAATGCAAAGGCTCTAGACGCAAATATTGGTGTGAGAGCTAATTCAATCAAGGAAACACTGCATGTTGGTCAAGGGCATATTGAAGAAGGATCAGCCGAGTAGTTCTTGTGGGAGAACAACTCCATTTGGCTCACTAACTTCACACACCATCAGGCTTCCAAGCAGCTCTCAAGGAAACTCAGTTTTCACACTCTATGTTTAGTGCCCTTTGAGTGCATTATCTAGGAATGAACCTGGTAGAGCATCCCACACAAACGAATGCTCCACATGCGGGTTTCACATGCCACCAACTCCACATTCACAGGCAACTTCAGCGCCACAGCCGTTTTCAGATAGCCCTCAATGCAAAGGCTCTAGACGCAAATATTGGTGTGAGAGCTAATTCAATCAAGGAAACACTGCATGTTGGTGAAGGGCATATTGAAGAAGGATCAGCCGAGTGGTTCTTGTGGGAGAACAACTCCATTTGGCTCACTAACTTCACACACCATCAGGCTTCCAAGCAGCTCTCAAGGAAACTCAGTTTTCACACTCTATGCTTAGTGCGCTTTGAGTGCATTATCTAGGAATGAACCTGGTAGAGCATCCCACACAAACGAATGCTCCACATGCGGGTTTCACATGCCACCAACTCCACATTCACAGGCAACTTCAGCGCCACAGCCGTTTTCAGATAGCCCTCAATGCAAAGGCTCTAGACGCAAATATTGGTGTGAGAGCTAATTCAATCAAGGAAACACTGCATGTTGGTGAAGGGCATATTGAAGAAGGATCAGCCGAGTGGTTCTTGTGGGAGAACAATTCCATTTGGCTCACTAACTTCACACACCATCAGGCTTCCAAGCAGCTCTCAAGGAAACTCAGTTTTCACACTCTATGCTTAGTGCTCTAGGTGTGCCTAGGACTGAAATGAAGCTTGGTCAACATCCCACACAAACGAATGCTCCACATGCGGGTTTCACATGCCACCAACTCCACATTCTCAGGCAACTTCAGCGCCACAGCCGTTTTCAGATAGCCCTCAATGCAAAGGCTCTAGACGCAAATATTGGTGTGAGAGCTAATTCAATCAAGGAAACACTGCATGTTGGTGAAGGGCATATTGAAGAAGGATCAGCCGAGTGGTTCTTGTGGGAGAACAACTCCATTTGGCTCACTAACTTCACACACCATCAGGCTTCCAAGCAGCTCTCAAGGAAACTCAGTTTTCACACTCTATGCTTAGTGCCCTTTGAGTGCATTATCTAGGAATGAACCTGGTAGAGCATTTCACACACAAACGAATGCTCTACATGCGGGTTTCACATGCCACCAACTCCACATTGACAGGCAACTTCAGCGCCACAGCCGTTTTCAGATAGCCCTCAATGCAAAGGCTCTAGACGCAAATATTGGTGTGAGAGCTAATTCAATCAAGGAAACACTGCATGTTGGTCAAGGGCATATTGAAGAAGGATCAGCCGAGTAGTTCTTGTGGGAGAACAACTCCATTTGGCTCACTAACTTCACACACCATCAGGCTTCCAAGCAGCTCTCAAGGAAACTCAGTTTTCACACTCTATGTTTAGTGCCCTTTGAGTGCATTATCTAGGAATGAACCTGGTAGAGCATCCCACACAAACGAATGCTCCACATGCGGGTTTCACATGCCACCAACTCCACATTCACAGGCAACTTCAGCGCCACAGCCGTTTTCAGATAGCCCTCAATGCAAAGGCTCTAGACGCAAATATTGGTGTGAGAGCTAATTCAATCAAGGAAACACTGCATGTTGGTGAAGGGCATATTGAAGAAGGATCAGCCGAGTGGTTCTTGTGGGAGAACAACTCCATTTGGCTCACTAACTTCACACACCATCAGGCTTCCAAGCAGCTCTCAAGGAAACTCAGTTTTCACACTCTATGCTTAGTGCGCTTTGAGTGCATTATCTAGGAATGAACCTGGTAGAGCATCCCACACAAACGAATGCTCCACATGCGGGTTTCACATGCCACCAACTCCACATTCACAGGCAACTTCAGCGCCACAGCCGTTTTCAGATAGCCCTCAATGCAAAGGCTCTAGACGCAAATATTGGTGTGAGAGCTAATTCAATCAAGGAAACACTGCATGTTGGTGAAGGGCATATTGAAGAAGGATCAGCCGAGTGGTTCTTGTGGGAGAACAATTCCATTTGGCTCACTAACTTCACACACCATCAGGCTTCCAAGCAGCTCTCAAGGAAACTCAGTTTTCACACTCTATGCTTAGTGCTCTAGGTGTGCCTAGGACTGAAATGAAGCTTGGTCAACATCCCACACAAACGAATGCTCCACATGCGGGTTTCACATGCCACCAACTCCACATTCTCAGGCAACTTCAGCGCCACAGCCGTTTTCAGATAGCCCTCAATGCAAAGGCTCTAGACGCAAATATTGGTGTGAGAGCTAATTCAATCAAGGAAACACTGCATGTTGGTGAAGGGCATATTGAAGAAGGATCAGCCGAGTAGTTCTTGTGGGAGAACAACTCCATTTGGCTCACTAACTTCACACACCATCAGGCTTCCAAGCAGCTCTCAAGGAAACTCAGTTTTCACACTCTATGCTTAGTGCGCTTTGAGTGCATTATCTAGGAATGAACCTGGTAGAGCATCCCACACAAACGAATGCTCCACATGCGGGTTTCACATGCCACCAACTCCACATTCACAGGCAACTTCAGCGCCACAGCCGTTTTCAGATAGCCCTCAATGCAAAGGCTCTAGACGCAAATATTGGTGTGAGAGCTAATTCAATCAAGGAAACACTGCATGTTGGTGAAGGGCATATTGAAGAAGGATCAGCCGAGTGGTTCTTGTGGGAGAACAACTCCATTTGGCTCACTAACTTCACACACCATCAGGCTTCCAAGCAGCTCTCAAGGAAACTCAGTTTTCACACTCTATGCTTAGTGCTCTATGTGTGCCTAGGACTGAAATGAAGCTTGGTCAACATCCCACACAAACGAATGCTCCACATGCGGGTTTCACATGCCACCAACTCCACATTCTCAGGCAACTTCAGCGCCACAGCCGTTTTCAGATAGCCCTCAATGCAAAGGCTCTAGACGCAAATATTGGTATGAGAGCTAATTCAATCAAGGAAACACTGCATGTTGGTGAAGGGCATATTGAAGAAGGATCAGCCGAGTAGTTCTTGTGGGAGAACAACTCCATTTGGCTCACTAACTTCACACACCATCAGGCTTCCAAGCAGCTCTCAAGGAAACTCAGTTTTCACACTCTATGCTTAGTGCGCTTTGAGTGCATTATCTAGGAATGAACCTGGTAGAGCATCCCACACAAACGAATGCTCCACATGCGGGTTTCACATGCCACCAACTCCACATTCACAGGCAACTTCAGCGCCACAGCCGTTTTCAGATAGCCCTCAATGCAAAGGCTCTAGACGCAAATATTGGTGTGAGAGCTAATTCAATCAAGGAAACACTGCATGTTGGTGAAGGGCATATTGAAGAAGGATCAGCCGAGTGGTTCTTGTGGGAGAACAACTCCATTTGGCTCGCTAACTTCACACACCATCAGGCTTCCAAGCAGCTCTCAAGGAAACTCAGTTTTCACACTCTATGCTTAGTGCTCTAGGTGTGCCTAGGACTGAAATGAAGCTTGGTCAACATCCCACACAAACGAATGCTCCACATGCGGGTTTCACATGCCACCAACTCCACATTCTCAGGCAACTTCAGCGCCACAGCCGTTTTCAGATAGCCCTCAATGCAAAGGCTCTAGACGCAAATATTGGTGTGAGAGCTAATTCAATCAAGGAAACACTGCATGTTGGTCAAGGGCATATTGAAGAAGGATCAGCCGAGTAGTTCTTGTGGGAGAACAACTCCATTTGGCTCACTAACTTCACACACCATCAGGCTTCCAAGCAGCTCTCAAGGAAACTCAGTTTTCACACTCTAGGCTTAGTGCCCTTTGAGTGCATTATCTAGGAATGAACCTGGTAGAGCATCCCACACAAACGAATGCTCCACATGCGGGTTTCACATGCCACCAACTCCACATTCACAGGCAACTTCAGCGCCACAGCCGTTTTCAGATAGCCCTCAATGCAAAGGCTCTAGACGCAAATATTGGTGTGAGAGCTAATTCAATCAAGGAAACATTGCATGTTGGTGAAGGGCATATGGAAGAAGGATCAGCCGAGTGGTTCTTGTGGGAGAACAACTCCATTTGGCTCACTAACTTCACACACCATCAGGCTTCCAAGCAGCTCTCAAGGAAACTCAGTTTTCACACTCTATGCTTAGTGCTCTTTTTGTGCCTAGGACTGAAATGAAGCTTGGTCAGCATCCCACACAAACGAATGCTCCACATGCGGGTTTCACATGCCACCAACTCCACATTCACAGGCAACTTCAGCGCCACAGCCGTTTTCAGATAGCCCTCAATGCAAAGGCTCTAGACGCAAATATTGGTGTGAGAGCTAATTCAATCAAGGAAACACTGCATGTTGGTCAAGGGCATATTGAAGAAGGATCAGCCGAGTAGTTCTTGTGGGAGAACAACTCCATTTGGCTCACTAACTTCACACACCATCAGGCTTCCAAGCAGCTCTCAAGGAAACTCAGTTTTCACACTCTAGGCTTAGTGCCCTTTGAGTGCATTATCTAGGAATGAACCTGGTAGAGCATCCCACACAAACGAATGCTCCACATGCGGGTTTCACATGCCACCAACTCCACATTCACAGGCAACTTCAGCGCCACAGCCGTTTTCAGATAGCCCTCAATGCAAAGGCTCTAGACGCAAATATTGGTGTGAGAGCTAATTCAATCAAGGAAACATTGCATGTTGGTGAAGGGCATATGGAAGAAGGATCAGCCGAGTGGTTCTTGTGGGAGAACAACTCCATTTGGCTCACTAACTTCACACACCATCAGGCTTCCAAGCAGCTCTCAAGGAAACTCAGTTTTCACACTCTATGCTTAGTGCTCTTTTTGTGCCTAGGACTGAAATGAAGCTTGGTCAGCATCCCACACAAACGAATGCTCCACATGCGGGTTTCACATGCCACCAACTCCACATTCACAGGCAACTTCAGCGCCACAGCCGTTTTCAGATAGCCCTCAATGCAAAGGCTCTAGACGCAAATATTGGTGTGAGAGCTAATTCAATCAAGGAAACACTGCATGTTGGTCAAGGGCATATTGAAGAAGGATCAGCCGAGTGGTTCTTGTGGGAGAACAACTCCATTTGGCTCACTAACTTCACACACCATCAGGCTTCCAAGCAGCTCTCAAGGAAACTCAGTTTTCACACTCTATGTTTAGTGCCCTTTGAGTGCATTATCTAGGAATGAACCTGGTAGAGCATCCCACACAAACGAATGCTCCACATGCGGGTTTCACATGCCACCAACTCCACATTCACAGGCAACTTCAGCGCCACAGCCGTTTTCAGATAGCCCTCAATGCAAGGGCTCTAGACGCAAATATTGGTGTGAGAGCTAATTCAATCAAGGAAACACTGCATGTTGGTGAAGGGCATATTGAAGAAGGATCAGCCGAGTGGTTCTTGTGGGAGAACAACTCCATTTGGCTCACTAACTTCACACACCATCAGGCTTCCAAGCAGCTCTCAAGGAAACTCAGTTTTCACACTCTATGCTTAGTGCTCTAGGTGTGCCTAGGACTGAAATGATGCTTGGTCAACATCCCACACAAACGAATGCTCCACATGCGGGTTTCACATGCCACCAACTCCACATTCTCAGGCAACTTCAGCGCCACAGCCGTTTTCAGATAGCCCTCAATGCAAAGGCTCTAGACGCAAATATTGGTGTGAGAGCTAATTCAATCAAGGAAACACTGCATGTTGGTGAAGGGCATATTGAAGAAGGATCAGCCGAGTAGTTCTTGTGGGAGAACAACTCCATTTGGCTCACTAACTTCACACACCATCAGGCTTCCAAGCAGCTCTCAAGGAAACTCAGTTTTCACACTCTATGCTTAGTGCCCTTTGAGTGCATTATCTAGGAATGAACCTGGTAGAGCATCCCACACAAACGAATGCTCCACATGCGGGTTTCACATGCCACCAACTCCACATTCACAGGCAACTTCAGCGCCACAGCCGTTTTCAGATAGCCCTCAATGCAAAGGCTCTAGACGCAAATATTGGTGTGAGAGCTAATTCAATCAAGGAAACATTGCATGTTGGTGAAGGGCATATGGAAGAAGGATCAGCCGAGTGGTTCTTGTGGGAGAACAACTCCATTTGGCTCCCTAACTTCACACACCATCAGGCTTCCAAGCAGCTCTCAAGGAAACTCAGTTTTCACACTCTATGCTTAGTGCTCTTTTTGAGCCTAGGACTGAAATGAAGCTTGGTCAGCATCCCACACAAACGAATGCTCCACATGCGGGTTTCACATGCCACCAACTCCACATTCACAGGCAACTTCAGCGCCACAGCCGTTTTCAGATAGCCCTCAATGCAAAGGCTCTAGACGCAAATATTGGTGTGAGAGCTAATTCAATCAAGGAAACACTGCATGTTGGTGAAGGGCATATTGAAGAAGGATCAGCCGAGTGGTTCTTGTGGGAGAACAACTCCATTTGGCTCACTAACTTCACACACCATCAGGCTTCCAAGCAGCTCTCAAGGAAACTCAGTTTTCACACTCTATGCTTAGTGCGCTTTGAGTGCATTATCTAGGAATGAACCTGGTAGAGCATCCCACACAAACGAATGCTCCACATGCGGGTTTCACATGCCACCAACTCCACATTCACAGGCAACTTCAGCGCCACAGCCGTTTTCAGATAGCCCTCAATGCAAGGGCTCTAGACGCAAATATTGGTGTGAGAGCTAATTCAATCAAGGAAACACTGCATGTTGGTGAAGGGCATATTGAAGAAGGATCAGCCGAGTGGTTCTTGTGGGAGAACAACTCCATTTGGCTCACTAACTTCACACACCATCAGGCTTCCAAGCAGCTCTCAAGGAAACTCAGTTTTCACACTCTATGCTTAGTGCCCTTTGAGTGCATTATCTAGGAATGAACCTGGTAGAGCATCCCACACAAACGAATGCTCCACATGCGGGTTCTACATGCCACCAACTCCACATTCACAGGCAACTTCAGCGCCACAGCCGTTTTCAGATAGCCCTCAATGCAAAGGCTCTAGACGCAAATATTGGTGTGAGAGCTAATTCAATCAAGGAAACACTGCATGTTGGTGAAGGGCATATTGAAGAAGGATCAGCCGAGTGGTTCTTGTGGGAGAACAACTCCATTTGGCTCCCTAACTTCACACACCATCAGGCTTCCAAGCAGCTCTCAAGGAAACTCAGTTTTCACACTCTATGCTTAGTGCTCTTTTTGTGCCTAGGACTGAAATGAAGCTTGGTCAGCATCCCACACAAACGAATGCTCCACATGCGGGTTTCACATGCCACCAACTCCACATTCACAGGCAACTTCAGCGCCACAGCCGTTTTCAGATAGCCCTCAATGCAAAGGCTCTAGACGCAAATATTGGTGTGAGAGCTAATTCAATCAAGGAAACACTGCATGTTGGTCAAGGGCATATTGAAGAAGGATCAGCCGAGTGGTTCTTGTGGGAGAACAACTCCATTTGGCTCACTAACTTCACACACCATCAGGCTTCCAAGCAGCTCTCAAGGAAACTCAGTTTTCACACTCTATGTTTAGTGCCCTTTGAGTGCATTATCTAGGAATGAACCTGGTAGAGCATCCCACACAAACGAATGCTCCACATGCGGGTTTCACATGCCACCAACTCCACATTCACAGGCAACTTCAGCGCCACAGCCGTTTTCAGATAGCCCTCAATGCAAGGGCTCTAGACGCAAATATTGGTGTGAGAGCTAATTCAATCAAGGAAACACTGCATGTTGGTGAAGGGCATATTGAAGAAGGATCAGCCGAGTGGTTCTTGTGGGAGAACAACTCCATTTGGCTCACTAACTTCACACACCATCAGGCTTCCAAGCAGCTCTCAAGGAAACTCAGTTTTCACACTCTATGCTTAGTGCTCTAGGTGTGCCTAGGACTGAAATGAAGCTTGGTCAACATCCCACACAAACGAATGCTCCACATGCGGGTTTCACATGCCACCAACTCCACATTCTCAGGCAACTTCAGCGCCACAGCCGTTTTCAGATAGCCCTCAATGCAAAGGCTCTAGACGCAAATATTGGTGTGAGAGCTAATTCAATCAAGGAAACACTGCATGTTGGTCAAGGGCATATTGAAGAAGGATCAGCCGAGTAGTTCTTGTGGGAGAACAACTCCATTTGGCTCACTAACTTCACACACCATCAGGCTTCCAAGCAGCTCTCAAGGAAACTCAGTTTTCACACTCTATGCTTAGTGCCCTTTGAGTGCATTATCTAGGAATGAACCTGGTAGAGCATCCCACACAAACGAATGCTCCACATGCGGGTTTCACATGCCACCAACTCCACATTCACAGGCAACTTCAGCGCCACAGCCGTTTTCAGATAGCCCTCAATGCAAAGGCTCTAGACGCAAATATTGGTGTGAGAGCTAATTCAATCAAGGAAACATTGCATGTTGGTGAAGGGCATATGGAAGAAGGATCAGCCGAGTGGTTCTTGTGGGAGAACAACTCCATTTGGCTCCCTAACTTCACACACCATCAGGCTTCCAAGCAGCTCTCAAGGAAACTCAGTTTTCACACTCTATGCTTAGTGCTCTTTTTGAGCCTAGGACTGAAATGAAGCTTGGTCAGCATCCCACACAAACGAATGCTCCACATGCGGGTTTCACATGCCACCAACTCCACATTCACAGGCAACTTCAGCGCCACAGCCGTTTTCAGATAGCCCTCAATGCAAAGGCTCTAGACGCAAATATTGGTGTGAGAGCTAATTCAATCAAGGAAACACTGCATGTTGGTGAAGGGCATATTGAAGAAGGATCAGCCGAGTGGTTCTTGTGGGAGAACAACTCCATTTGGCTCACTAACTTCACACACCATCAGGCTTCCAAGCAGCTCTCAAGGAAACTCAGTTTTCACACTCTATGCTTAGTGCGCTTTGAGTGCATTATCTAGGAATGAACCTGGTAGGGCATCCCACACAAACGAATGCTCCACATGCGGGTTTCACATGCCACCAACTCCACATTCACAGGCAACTTCAGCGCCACAGCCGTTTTCAGATAGCCCTCAATGCAAGGGCTCTAGACGCAAATATTGGTGTGAGAGCTAATTCAATCAAGGAAACACTGCATGTTGGTGAAGGGCATATTGAAGAAGGATCAGCCGAGTGGTTCTTGTGGGAGAACAACTCCATTTGGCTCACTAACTTCACACACCATCAGGCTTCCAAGCAGCTCTCAAGGAAACTCAGTTTTCACACTCTATGCTTAGTGCCCTTTGAGTGCATTATCTAGGAATGAACCTGGTAGAGCATCCCACACAAACGAATGCTCCACATGCGGGTTCTACATGCCACCAACTTCACATTCACAGGCAACTTCAGCGCCACAGCCGTTTTCAGATAGCCCTCAATGCAAAGGCTCTAGACGCAAATATTGGTGTGAGAGCTAATTCAATCAAGGAAACACTGCATGTTGGTGAAGGGCATATTGAAGAAGGATCAGCCGAGTGGTTCTTGTGGGAGAACAACTCCATTTGGCTCACTAACTTCACACACCATCAGGCTTCCAAGCAGCTCTCAAGGAAACTCAGTTTTCACACTCTATGCTTAGTGCCCTTTGAGTGCATTATCTAGGAATGAACCTGGTAGAGCATCCCACACAAACGAATGCTCCACATGCGGGTTTCACATGCCACCAACTCCACATTCACAGGCAACTTCAGCGCCACAGCCGTTTTCAGATAGCCCTCAATGCAAAGGCTCTAGACGCAAATATTGGTGTGAGAGCTAATTCAATCAAGGAAACACTGCATGTTGGTGAAGGGCATATTGAAGAAGGATCAGCCGAGTGGTTCTTGTGGGAGAACAACTCCATTTGGCTCACTAACTTCACACACCATCAGGCTTCCAAGCAGCTCTCAAGGAAACTCAGTTTTCACACTCTATGCTTGGTGCTCTATGTGTGCCTAGGACTGAAATGAAGCTTGGTCAACATCCCACACAAACGAATGCTCCACATGCGGGTTTCACATGCCACCAACTCCACATTCTCAGGCAACTTCAGCGCCACAGCCGTTTTCAGATAGCCCTCAATGCAAAGGCTCTAGATGCAAATATTGGTGTGAGAGCTAATTCAATCAAGGAAACACTGCATGTTGGTGAAGGGCATATTGAAGAAGGATCTGCCGAGTAGTTCTTGTGGGAGAACAACTCCATTTGGCTCACTAACTTCACACACCATCAGGCTTCCAAGCAGCTCTCAAGGAAACTCAGTTTTCACACTCTATGCTTAGTGCGCTTTGAGTGCATTATCTAGGAATGAACCTGGTAGAGCATCCCACACAAACGAATGCTCCACATGCGGGTTTCACATGCCACCAACTCCACATTCACAGGCAACTTCAGCGCCACAGCCGTTTTCAGATAGCCCTCAATGCAAAGGCTCTAGACGCAAATATTGGTGTGAGAGCTAATTCAATCAAGGAAACACTGCATGTTGGTGAAGGGCATATTGAAGAAGGATCAGCCGAGTGGTTCTTGTGGGAGAACAACTCCATTTGGCTCACTAACTTCACACACCATCAGGCTTCCAAGCAGCTCTCAAGGAAACTCAGTTTTCACACTCTATGCTTAGTGCTCTAGGTGTGCCTAGGACTGAAATGAAGCTTGGTCAACATCCCACACAAACGAATGCTCCACATGCGGGTTTCACATGCCACCAACTCCACATTCACAGGCAACTTCAGCGCCACAGCCGTTTTCAGATAGCCCTCAATGCAAAGGCTCTAGACGCAAATATTGGTGTGAGAGCTAATTCAATCAAGGAAACACTGCATGTTGGTGAAGGGCATATTGAAGAAGGATCAGCCGAGTGGTTCTTGTGGGAGAACAACTCCATTTGGCTCACTAACTTCACACACCATCAGGCTTCCAAGCAGCTCTCAAGGAAACTCAGTTTTCACACTCTATGCTTAGTGCGCTTTGAGTGCATTATCTAGGAATGAACCTGGTAGAGCATCCCACACAAACGAATGCTCCACATGCGGGTTTCACATGCCACCAACTCCACATTCACAGGCAACTTCAGCGCCACAGCCGTTTTCAGATAGCCCTCAATGCAAAGGCTCTAGACGCAAATATTGGTGTGAGAGCTAATTCAATCAAGGAAACACTGCATGTTGGTGAAGGGCATATTGAAGAAGGATCAGCCGAGTGGTTCTTGTGGGAGAAAAACTCCATTTGGCTCACTAACTTCACACACCATCAGGCTTCCAAGCAGCTCTCAAGGAAACTCAGTTTTCACACTCTATGCTTAGTGCTCTTTGAGTGCATTATCTAGGAATGAACCTGGTAGAGCATCCCACACAAACGAATGCTCCACATGCGGGTTTCACATGCCACCAACTCCACATTCACAGGCAACTTCAGCGCCACAGCCATTTTCAGATAGCCCTCAATGCAAGGGCTCTAGACGCAAATATTGGTGTGAGAGCTAATTCAATCAAGGAAACACTGCATGTTGGTGAAGGGCATATTGAAGAAGGATCAGCCGAGTGGTTCTTGTGGGAGAACAACTCCATTTGGCTCACTAACTTCACACACCATCAGGCTTCCAAGCAGCTCTCAAGGAAACTCAGTTTTCATACTCTATGCTTAGTGCCCTTTGAGTGCATTATCTAGGAATGAACCTGGTAGAGCATCCCACACAAACGAATGCTCCACATGCGGGTTTCACATGCCACCAACTCCACATTCTCAGGCAACTTCAGCGCCACAGCCGTTTTCAGATAGCCCTCAATGCAAAGGCTCTAGACGCAAATATTGGTGTGAGAGCTAATTCAATCAAGGAAACACTGCATGTTGGTGAAGGGCATATTGAAGAAGGATCAGCCGAGTAGTTCTTGTGGGAGAACAACTCCATTTGGCTCACTAACTTCACACACCATCAGGCTTCCAAGCAGCTCTCAAGGAAACTCAGTTTTCACACTCTATGCTTAGTGCGCTTTGAGTGCATTATCTAGGAATGAACCTGGTAGAGCATCCCACACAAACGAATGCTCCACATGCGGGTTTCACATGCCACCAACTCCACATTCACAGGCAACTTCAGCGCCACAGCCGTTTTCAGATAGCCCTCAATGCAAAGGCTCTAGACGCAAATATTGGTGTGAGAGCTAATTCAATCAAGGAAACACTGCATGTTGGTGAAGGGCATATTGAAGAAGGATCAGCCGAGTGGTTCTTGTGGGAGAACAACTCCATTTGGCTCACTAACTTCACACACCATCAGGCTTCCAAGCAGCTCTCAAGGAAACTCAGTTTTCACACTCTATGCTTAGTGCCCTTTGAGTGCATTATCTAGGAATGAACCTGGTAGAGCATCCCACACAAACGAATGCTCCACATGCGGGTTTCACAGGCCACCAACTCCGCATTCACAGGCAACTTCAGCGCCACAGCCGTTTTCAGATAGCCCTCAATGCAAAGGCTCTAGACGCAAATATTGGTGTGAGAGCTAATTCAATCAAGGAAACACTGCATGTTGGTGAAGGGCATATTGAAGAAGGATCAGCCGAGTGGTTCTTGTGGGAGAACAACTCCATTTGGCTGACTAACTTCACACACCATCAGGCTTCCAAGCAGCTCTCAAGGAAACTCAGTTTTCACACTCTCTGCTTAGTGCCCTTTGAGTGCATTATCTAGGAATGAACCTGGTAGAGCATTTCACACACAAACGAATGCTCTACATGCGGGTTTCACATGCCACCAACTCCACATTCACAGGCAACTTCAGCGCCACAGCCGTTTTCAGATAGCCCTCAATGCAAAGGCTCTAGACGCAAATATTGGTGTGAGAGCTAATTCAATCAAGGAAACACTGCATGTTGGTGAAGAGCATATTGAAGAAGGATCAGCCGAGTGGTTCTTGTGGGAGAACAACTCCATTTGGCTCCCTAACTTCACACACCATCAGGCTTCCAAGCAGCTCTCAAGGAAACTCAGTTTTCACACTCTATGCTTAGTGCTCTAGGTGTGCCTAGGACTGAAATTAAGCTTGGTCAACATCCCACAAAAAAGAATGCTCCACATGCGGGTTTCACATGCCACCAACTCCACATTCACAGGCAACTTCAGTGCCACAGCCGTTTTCAGATAGCCCTCAATGCAAAGGCTCTAGACGCAAATATTGGTATGAGAGCTAATTCAATCAAGGAAACACTGCATGTTGGCGAAGGGCATATTGAAGAAGGATCAGCCGAGTAGTTCTTGTGGGAGAACAACTCCATTTGGCTCACTAACTTCACACACCATCAGGCTTCCAAGCAGCTCTCAAGGAAACTCAGTTTTCACACTCTATGCTTAGTGCGCTTTGAGTGCATTATCTAGGAATGAACCTGGTAGAGCATCCACACAAACGAATGCTCCACATGCGGGTTTCACATGCCACCAACTCCACATTCACAGGCAACTTCAGCGCCACAGCCGTTTTCAGATAGCCCTCAATGCAAAGGCTCTAGACGCAAATATTGGTGTGAGAGCTAATTCAATCAAGGAAACACTGCATGTTGGTGAAGGGCATATTGAAGAAGGATCAGCCGAGTGGTTCTTGTGGGAGAACAACTCCATTTGGCTCACTAACTTCACACACCATCAGGCTTCCAAGCAGCTCTCAAGGAAACTCAGTTTTCACACTCTATGCTTAGTGCTCTAGGTGTGCCTAGGACTGAAATGAAGCTTGGTCAACATCCCACACAAACGAATGCTCCACATGCGGGTTTCACATGCCACCAACTCCACATTCTCAGGCAACTTCAGCGCCACAGCCGTTTTCAGATAGCCCTCAATGCAAAGGCTCTAGACGCAAATATTGGTGTGAGAGCTAATTCAATCAAGGAAACACTGCATGTTGGTGAAGGGCATATTGAAGAAGGATCAGCCGAGTAGTTCTTGTGGGAGAACAACTCCATTTGGCTCACTAACTTCACACACCATCAGGCTTCCAAGCAGCTCTCAAGGAAACTCAGTTTTCACACTCTAGGCTTAGTGCCCTTTGAGTGCATTATCTAGGAATGAACCTGGTAGAGCATCCCACACAAACGAATGCTCCACATGCGGGTTTCACATGCCACCAACTCCACATTCACAGGCAACTTCAGCGCCACAGCCGTTTTCAGATAGCCCTCAATGCAAAGGCTCTAGACGCAAATATTGGTGTGAGAGCTAATTCAATCAAGGAAACATTGCATGTTGGTGAAGGGCATATGGAAGAAGGATCAGCCGAGTGGTTCTTGTGGGACAACAACTCCATTTGGCTCCCTAACTTCACACACCATCAGGCTTCCAAGCAGCTCTCAAGGAAACTCAGTTTTCACACTCTATGCTTAGTGCTCTTTTTGTGCCTAGGACTGAAATGAAGCTTGGTCAGCATCCCACACAAACGAATGCTCCACATGCGGGTTTCACATGCCACCAACTCCACATTCACAGGCAACTTCAGCGCCACAGCCGTTTTCAGATAGCCCTCAATGCAAAGGCTCTAGACGCAAATATTGGTGTGAGAGCTAATTCAATCAAGGAAACACTGCATGTTGGTCAAGGGCATATTGAAGAAGGATCAGCCGAGTGGTTCTTGTGGGAGAACAACTCCATTTGGCTCACTAACTTCACACACCATCAGGCTTCCAAGCAGCTCTCAAGGAAACTCAGTTTTCACACTCTATGTTTAGTGCCCTTTGAGTGCATTATCTAGGAATGAACCTGGTAGAGCATCCCACACAAACGAATGCTCCACATGCGGGTTTCACATGCCACCAACTCCACATTCACAGGCAACTTCAGCGCCACAGCCGTTTTCAGATAGCCCTCAATGCAAGGGCTCTAGACGCAAATATTGGTGTGAGAGCTAATTCAATCAAGGAAACACTGCATGTTGGTGAAGGGCATATTGAAGAAGGATCAGCCGAGTGGTTCTTGTGGGAGAACAACTCCATTTGGCTCACTAACTTCACACACCATCAGGCTTCCAAGCAGCTCTCAAGGAAACTCAGTTTTCACACTCTATGCTTAGTGCTCTAGGTGTGCCTAGGACTGAAATGATGGTTGGTCAACATCCCACACAAACGAATGCTCCACATGCGGGTTTCACATGCCACCAACTCCACATTCTCAGGCAACTTCAGCGCCACAGCCGTTTTCAGATAGCCCTCAATGCAAAGGCTCTAGACGCAAATATTGGTGTGAGAGCTAATTCAATCAAGGAAACACTGCATGTTGGTCAAGGGCATATTGAAGAAGGATCAGCCGAGTAGTTCTTGTGGGAGAACAACTCCATTTGGCTCACTAACTTCACACACCATCAGGCTTCCAAGCAGCTCTCAAGGAAACTCAGTTTTCACACTCTAGGCTTAGTGCCCTTTGAGTGCATTATCTAGGAATGAACCTGGTAGAGCATCCCACACAAACGAATGCTCCACATGCGGGTTTCACATGCCACCAACTCCACATTCACAGGCAACTTCAGCGCCACAGCCGTTTTCAGATAGCCCTCAATGCAAAGGCTCTAGACGCAAATATTGGTGTGAGAGCTAATTCAATCAAGGAAACATTGCATGTTGGTGAAGGGCATATGGAAGAAGGATCAGCCGAGTGGTTCTTGTGGGAGAACAACTCCATTTGGCTCCCTAACTTCACACACCATCAGGCTTCCAAGCAGCTCTCAAGGAAACTCAGTTTTCACACTCTATGCTTAGTGCTCTTTTTGAGCCTAGGACTGAAATGAAGCTTGGTCAGCATCCCACACAAACGAATGCTCCACATGCGGGTTTCACATGCCACCAACTCCACATTCACAGGCAACTTCAGCGCCACAGCCGTTTTCAGATAGCCCTCAATGCAAAGGCTCTAGACGCAAATATTGGTGTGAGAGCTAATTCAATCAAGGAAACACTGCATGTTGGTGAAGGGCATATTGAAGAAGGATCAGCCGAGTGGTTCTTGTGGGAGAACAACTCCATTTGGCTCACTAACTTCACACACCATCAGGCTTCCAAGCAGCTCTCAAGGAAACTCAGTTTTCACACTCTATGCTTAGTGCGCTTTGAGTGCATTATCTAGGAATGAACCTGGTAGAGCATCCCACACAAACGAATGCTCCACATGCGGGTTTCACATGCCACCAACTCCACATTCACAGGCAACTTCAGCGCCACAGCCGTTTTCAGATAGCCCTCAATGCAAGGGCTCTAGACGCAAATATTGGTGTGAGAGCTAATTCAATCAAGGAAACACTGCATGTTGGTGAAGGGCATATTGAAGAAGGATCAGCCGAGTGGTTCTTGTGGGAGAACAACTCCATTTGGCTCACTAACTTCACACACCATCAGGCTTCCAAGCAGCTCTCAAGGAAACTCAGTTTTCACACTCTATGCTTAGTGCCCTTTGAGTGCATTATCTAGGAATGAACCTGGTAGAGCATCCCACACAAACGAATGCTCCACATGCGGGTTCTACATGCCACCAACTCCACATTCACAGGCAACTTCAGCGCCACAGCCGTTTTCAGATAGCCCTCAATGCAAAGGCTCTAGACGCAAATATTGGTGTGAGAGCTAATTCAATCAAGGAAACACTGCATGTTGGTCAAGGGCATATTGAAGAAGGATCAGCCGAGTGGTTCTTGTGGGAGAACAACTCCATTTGGCTCCCTAACTTCACACACCATCAGGCTTCCAAGCAGCTCTCAAGGAAACTCAGTTTTCACACTCTATGCTTAGTGCTCTTTTTGTGCCTAGGACTGAAATGAAGCTTGGTCAGCATCCCACACAAACGAATGCTCCACATGCGGGTTTCACATGCCACCAACTCCACATTCACAGGCAACTTCAGCGCCACAGCCGTTTTCAGATAGCCCTCAATGCAAAGGCTCTAGACGCAAATATTGGTGTGAGAGCTAATTCAATCAAGGAAACACTGCATGTTGGTCAAGGGCATATTGAAGAAGGATCAGCCGAGTGGTTCTTGTGGGAGAACAACTCCATTTGGCTCACTAACTTCACACACCATCAGGCTTCCAAGCAGCTCTCAAGGAAACTCAGTTTTCACACTCTATGTTTAGTGCCCTTTGAGTGCATTATCTAGGAATGAACCTGGTAGAGCATCCCACACAAACGAATGCTCCACATGCGGGTTTCACATGCCACCAACTCCACATTCACAGGCAACTTCAGCGCCACAGCCGTTTTCAGATAGCCCTCAATGCAAGGGCTCTAGACGCAAATATTGGTGTGAGAGCTAATTCAATCAAGGAAACACTGCATGTTGGTGAAGGGCATATTGAAGAAGGATCAGCCGAGTGGTTCTTGTGGGAGAACAACTCCATTTGGCTCACTAACTTCACACACCATCAGGCTTCCAAGCAGCTCTCAAGGAAACTCAGTTTTCACACTCTATGCTTAGTGCTCTAGGTGTGCCTAGGACTGAAATGAAGCTTGGTCAACATCCCACACAAACGAATGCTCCACATGCGGGTTTCACATGCCACCAACTCCACATTCTCAGGCAACTTCAGCGCCACAGCCGTTTTCAGATAGCCCTCAATGCAAAGGCTCTAGACGCAAATATTGGTGTGAGAGCTAATTCAATCAAGGAAACACTGCATGTTGGTCAAGGGCATATTGAAGAAGGATCAGCCGAGTAGTTCTTGTGGGAGAACAACTCCATTTGGCTCACTAACTTCACACACCATCAGGCTTCCAAGCAGCTCTCAAGGAAACTCAGTTTTCACACTCTATGCTTAGTGCCCTTTGAGTGCATTATCTAGGAATGAACCTGGTAGAGCATCCCACACAAACGAATGCTCCACATGCGGGTTTCACATGCCACCAACTCCACATTCACAGGCAACTTCAGCGCCACAGCCGTTTTCAGATAGCCCTCAATGCAAAGGCTCTAGACGCAAATATTGGTGTGAGAGCTAATTCAATCAAGGAAACATTGCATGTTGGTGAAGGGCATATGGAAGAAGGATCAGCCGAGTGGTTCTTGTGGGAGAACAACTCCATTTGGCTCACTAACTTCACACACCATCAGGCTTCCAAGCAGCTCTCAAGGAAACTCAGTTTTCACACTCTATGCTTAGTGCTCTTTTTGAGCCTAGGACTGAAATGAAGCTTGGTCAGCATCCCACACAAACGAATGCTCCACATGCGGGTTTCACATGCCACCAACTCCACATTCACAGGCAACTTCAGCGCCACAGCCGTTTTCAGATAGCCCTCAATGCAAAGGCTCTAGACGCAAATATTGGTGTGAGAGCTAATTCAATCAAGGAAACACTGCATGTTGGTGAAGGGCATATTGAAGAAGGATCAGCCGAGTGGTTCTTGTGGGAGAACAACTCCATTTGGCTCACTAACTTCACACACCATCAGGCTTCCAAGCAGCTCTCAAGGAAACTCAGTTTTCACACTCTATGCTTAGTGCGCTTTGAGTGCATTATCTAGGAATGAACCTGGTAGGGCATCCCACACAAACGAATGCTCCACATGCGGGTTTCACATGCCACCAACTCCACATTCACAGGCAACTTCAGCGCCACAGCCGTTTTCAGATAGCCCTCAATGCAAGGGCTCTAGACGCAAATATTGGTGTGAGAGCTAATTCAATCAAGGAAACACTGCATGTTGGTGAAGGGCATATTGAAGAAGGATCAGCCGAGTGGTTCTTGTGGGAGAACAACTCCATTTGGCTCACTAACTTCACACACCATCAGGCTTCCAAGCAGCTCTCAAGGAAACTCAGTTTTCACACTCTATGCTTAGTGCCCTTTGAGTGCATTATCTAGGAATGAACCTGGTAGAGCATCCCACACAAACGAATGCTCCACATGCGGGTTCTACATGCCACCAACTTCACATTCACAGGCAACTTCAGCGCCACAGCCGTTTTCAGATAGCCCTCAATGCAAAGGCTCTAGACGCAAATATTGGTGTGAGAGCTAATTCAATCAAGGAAACACTGCATGTTGGTGAAGGGCATATTGAAGAAGGATCAGCCGAGTGGTTCTTGTGGGAGAACAACTCCATTTGGCTCACTAACTTCACACACCATCAGGCTTCCAAGCAGCTCTCAAGGAAACTCAGTTTTCACACTCTATGCTTAGTGCCCTTTGAGTGCATTATCTAGGAATGAACCTGGTAGAGCATCCCACACAAACGAATGCTCCACATGCGGGTTTCACATGCCACCAACTCCACATTCACAGGCAACTTCAGCGCCACAGCCGTTTTCAGATAGCCCTCAATGCAAAGGCTCTAGACGCAAATATTGGTGTGAGAGCTAATTCAATCAAGGAAACACTGCATGTTGGTGAAGGGCATATTGAAGAAGGATCAGCCGAGTGGTTCTTGTGGGAGAACAACTCCATTTGGCTCACTAACTTCACACACCATCAGGCTTCCAAGCAGCTCTCAAGGAAACTCAGTTTTCACACTCTATGCTTGGTGCTCTATGTGTGCCTAGGACTGAAATGAAGCTTGGTCAACATCCCACACAAACGAATGCTCCACATGCGGGTTTCACATGCCACCAACTCCACATTCTCAGGCAACTTCAGCGCCACAGCCGTTTTCAGATAGCCCTCAATGCAAAGGCTCTAGATGCAAATATTGGTGTGAGAGCTAATTCAATCAAGGAAACACTGCATGTTGGTGAAGGGCATATTGAAGAAGGATCTGCCGAGTAGTTCTTGTGGGAGAACAACTCCATTTGGCTCACTAACTTCACACACCATCAGGCTTCCAAGCAGCTCTCAAGGAAACTCAGTTTTCACACTCTATGCTTAGTGCGCTTTGAGTGCATTATCTAGGAATGAACCTGGTAGAGCATCCCACACAAACGAATGCTCCACATGCGGGTTTCACATGCCACCAACTCCACATTCACAGGCAACTTCAGCGCCACAGCCGTTTTCAGATAGCCCTCAATGCAAAGGCTCTAGACGCAAATATTGGTGTGAGAGCTAATTCAATCAAGGAAACACTGCATGTTGGTGAAGGGCATATTGAAGAAGGATCAGCCGAGTGGTTCTTGTGGGAGAACAACTCCATTTGGCTCAATAACTTCACACACCATCAGGCTTCCAAGCAGCTCTCAAGGAAACTCAGTTTTCACACTCTATGCTTAGTGCTCTAGGTGTGCCTAGGACTGAAATGAAGCTTGGTCAACATCCCACACAAACGAATGCTCCACATGCGGGTTTCACATGCCACCAACTCCACATTCACAGGCAACTTCAGCGCCACAGCCGTTTTCAGATAGCCCTCAATGCAAAGGCTCTAGACGCAAATATTGGTGTGAGAGCTAATTCAATCAAGGAAACACTGCATGTTGGTGAAGGGCATATTGAAGAAGGATCAGCCGAGTGGTTCTTGTGGGAGAACAACTCCATTTGGCTCACTAACTTCACACACCATCAGGCTTCCAAGCAGCTCTCAAGGAAACTCAGTTTTCACACTCTATGCTTAGTGCGCTTTGAGTGCATTATCTAGGAATGAACCTGGTAGAGCATCCCACACAAACGAATGCTCCACATGCGGGTTTCACATGCCACCAACTCCACATTCACAGGCAACTTCAGCGCCACAGCCGTTTTCAGATAGCCCTCAATGCAAAGGCTCTAGACGCAAATATTGGTGTGAGAGCTAATTCAATCAAGGAAACACTGCATGTTGGTGAAGGGCATATTGAAGAAGGATCAGCCGAGTGGTTCTTGTGGGAGAACAACTCCATTTGGCTCACTAACTTCACACACCATCAGGCTTCCAAGCAGCTCTCAAGGAAACGCAGTTTTCATACTCTATGCTTAGTGCCCTTTGAGTGCATTATCTAGGAATGAACCTGGTAGAGCATCCCACACAAACGAATGCTCCACATGCGGGTTTCACATGCCACCAACTCCACATTCACAGGCAACTTCAGCGCCACAGCCGTTTTCAGATAGCCCTCAATGCAAGGGCTCTAGACGCAAATATTGGTGTGAGAGCTAATTCAATCAAGGAAACACTGCATGTTGGTGAAGGGCATATTGAAGAAGGATCAGCCGAGTGGTTCTTGTGGGAGAACAACTCCATTTGGCTCACTAACTTCACACACCATCAGGCTTCCAAGCAGCTCTCAAGGAAACGCAGTTTTCATACTCTATGCTTAGTGCCCTTTGAGTGCATTATCTAGGAATGAACCTGGTAGAGCATCCCACACAAACGAATGCTCCACATGCGGGTTTCACATGCCACCAACTCCACATTCTCAGGCAACTTCAGCGCCACAGCCGTTTTCAGATAGCCCTCAATGCAAGGGCTCTAGACGCAAATATTGGTGTGAGAGCTAATTCAATCAAGGAAACACTGCATGTTGGTGAAGGGCATATTGAAGAAGGATCAGCCGAGTAGTTCTTGTGGGAGAACAACTCCATTTGGCTCACTAACTTCACACACCATCAGGCTTCCAAGCAGCTCTCAAGGAAACTCAGTTTTCACACTCTATGCTTAGTGCGCTTTGAGTGCATTATCTAGGAATGAACCTGGTAGAGCATCCCACACAAACGAATGCTCCACATGCGGGTTTCACATGCCACCAACTCCACATTCACAGGCAACTTCAGCGCCACAGCCGTTTTCAGATAGCCCTCAATGCAAAGGCTCTAGACGCAAATATTGGTGTGAGAGCTAATTCAATCAAGGAAACACTGCATGTTGGTGAAGGGCATATTGAAGAAGGATCAGCCGAGTGGTTCTTGTGGGAGAACAACTCCATTTGGCTCACTAACTTCACACACCATCAGGCTTCCAAGCAGCTCTCAAGGAAACTCAGTTTTCACACTCTATGCTTAGTGCCCTTTGAGTGCATTATCTAGGAATGAACCTGGTAGAGCATCCCACACAAACGAATGCTCCACATGCGGGTTTCACATGCCACCAACTCCGCATTCACAGGCAACTTCAGCGCCACAGCCGTTTTCAGATAGCCCTCAATGCAAAGGCTCTAGACGCAAATATTGGTGTGAGAGCTAATTCAATCAAGGAAACACTGCATGTTGGTGAAGGGCATATTGAAGAAGGATCAGCCGAGTGGTTCTTGTGGGAGAACAACTCCATTTGGCTCACTAACTTCACACACCATCAGGCTTCCAAGCAGCTCTCAAGGAAACTCAGTTTTCACACTCTCTGCTTAGTGCCCTTTGAGTGCATTATCTAGGAATGAACCTGGTAGAGCATTTCACACACAAACGAATGCTCTACATGCGGGTTTCACATGCCACCAACTCCACATTCACAGGCAACTTCAGCGCCACAGCCGTTTTCAGATATCCCTCAATGCAAAGGCTCTAGACGCAAATATTGGTGTGAGAGCTAATTCAATCAAGGAAACACTGCATGTTGGTGAAGAGCATATTGAAGAAGGATCAGCCGAGTGGTTCTTGTGGGAGAACAACTCCATTTGGCTCACTAACTTCACACACCATCAGGCTTCCAAGCAGCTCTCAAGGAAACTCAGTTTTCACACTCTATGCTTAGTGCTCTTTTTGTGCCTAGGACTGAAATGAAGCTTGGTCAGCATCCCACACAAACGAATGCTCCACATGCGGGTTTCACATGCCACCAACTCCACATTCACAGGCAACTTCAGTGCCACAGCCGTTTTCAGATAGCCCTCAATGCAAAGGCTCTAGACGCAAATATTGGTATGAGAGCTAATTCAATCAAGGAAACACTGCATGTTGGTGAAGGGCATATTGAAGAAGGATCAGCCGAGTAGTTCTTGTGGGAGAACAACTCCATTTGGCTCACTAACTTCACACACCATCAGGCTTCCAAGCAGCTCTCAAGGAAACTCAGTTTTCACACTCTATGCTTAGTGCGCTTTGAGTGCATTATCTAGGAATGAACCTGGTAGAGCATCCCACACAAACGAATGCTCCACATGCGGGTTTCACATGCCACCAACTCCACATTCACAGGCAACTTCAGCGCCACAGCCGTTTTCAGATAGCCCTCAATGCAAAGGCTCTAGACGCAAATATTGGTGTGAGAGCTAATTCAATCAAGGAAACACTGCATGTTGGTGAAGGGCATATTGAAGAAGGATCAGCCGAGTGGTTCTTGTGGGAGAACAACTCCATTTGGCTCACTAACTTCACACACCATCAGGCTTCCAAGCAGCTCTCAAGGAAACTCAGTTTTCATACTCTATGCTTAGTGCTATATGTGTGCCTAGGACTGAAATGAAGCTTGGTCAACATCCCACACAAACGAATGCTCCACATGCGGGTTTCACATGCCACCAACTCCACATTCTCAGGCAACTTCAGCGCCACAGCCGTTTTCAGATAGCCCTCAATGCAAAGGCTCTAGACGCAAATATTGGTATGAGAGCTAATTGAATCAATGAAACACTGCATGTTGGTGAAGGGCATATTGAAGAAGGATCAGCCGAGTAGTTCTTGTGGGAGAACAACTCCATTTGGCTCACTAACTTCACACACCATCAGGCTTCCAAGCAGCTCTCAAGGAAACTCAGTTTTCACACTCTATGATTAGTGCGCTTTGAGTGCATTATCTAGGAATGAACCTGGTAGAGCATCCCACACAAACGAATGCTCCACATGCGGGTTTCACATGCCACCAACTCCACATTCACAGGCAACTTCAGCGCCACAGCCGTTTTCAGATAGCCCTCAATGCAAAGGCTCTAGACGCAAATATTGGTGTGAGAGCTAATTCAATCAAGGAAACACTGCATGTTGGTCAAGGGCATATTGAAGAAGGATCAGCCGAGTGGTTCTTGTGGGAGAACAACTCCATTTGGCTCACTAACTTCACACACCATCAGGCTTCCAAGCAGCTCTCAAGGAAACTCAGTTTTCACACTCTATGCTTAGTGCCCTTTGAGTGCATTATCTAGGAATGAACCTGGTAGAGCATTTCACACACAAACGAATGCTCTACATGCGGGTTTCACATGCCACCAACTCCACATTCACAGGCAACTTCAGCGCCACAGCCGTTTTCAGATAGCCCTCAATGCAAAGGCTCTAGACGCAAATATTGGTGTGAGAGCTAATTCAATCAAGGAAACACTGCATGTTGGTCAAGGGCATATTGAAGAAGGATCAGCCGAGTAGTTCTTGTGGGAGAACAACTCCATTTGGCTGACTAACTTCACACACCATCAGGCTTCCAAGCAGCTCTCAAGGAAACTCAGTTTTCACACTCTATGCTTAGTGCCCTTTGAGTGCATTATCTAGGAATGAACCTGGTAGAGCATCCCACACAAACGAATGCTCCACATGCGGGTTTCACATGCCACCAACTCCACATTCACAGGCAACTTCAGCGCCACAGCCGTTTTCAGATAGCCCTCAATGCAAAGGCTCTAGACGCAAATATTGGTGTGAGAGCTAATTCAATCAAGGAAACACTGCATGTTGGTGAAGGGCATATTGAAGAAGGATCAGCCGAGTGGTTCTTGTGGGAGAACAACTCCATTTGGCTCACTAACTTCACACACCATCAGGCTTCCAAGCAGCTCTCAAGGAAACTCAGTTTTCACACTCTATGCTTAGTGCTATATGTGTGCCTAGGACTGAAATGAAGCTTGGTCAACATCCCACACAAACGAATGCTCCACATGCGGGTTTCACATGCCACCAACTCCACATTCTCAGGCAACTTCAGCGCCACAGCCGTTTTCAGATAGCCCTCAATGCAAAGGCTCTAGACGCAAATATTGGTGTGAGAGCTAATTCAATCAAGGAAACACTGCATGTTGGTGAAGGGCATATTGAAGAAGGATCAGCCGAGTGGTTCTTGTGGAAGAACAACTCCATTTGGCTCACTAACTTCACACACCATCAGGCTTCCAAGCAGCTCTCAAGGAAACTCAGTTTTCACACTCTATGCTTAGTGCGCTTTGAGTGCATTATCTAGGAATGAACCTGGTAGAGCATCCCACACAAACGAATGCTCCACATGCGGGTTTCACATGCCACCAACTCCACATTCACAGGCAACTTCAGCGCCACAGCCGTTTTCAGATAGCCCTCAATGCAAAGGCTCTAGACGCAAATATTGGTGTGAGAGCTAATTCAATCAAGGAAACACTGCATGTTGGTGAAGGGCATATTGAAGAAGGATCAGCCGAGTGGTTCTTGTGGGAGAACAACTCCATTTGGCTCACTAACTTCACACACCATCAGGCTTCCAAGCAGCTCTCAAGGAAACTCAGTTTTCACACTCTATGCTTAGTGCTCTAGGTGTGCCTAGGACTGAAATGAAGCTTGGTCAACATCCCACACAAACGAATGCTCCACATGCGGGTTTCACATGCCACCAACTCCACATTCTCAGGCAACTTCAGCGCCACAGCCGTTTTCAGATAGCCCTCAATGCAAAGGCTCTAGACGCAAATATTGGTGTGAGAGCTAATTCAATCAAGGAAACACTGCATGTTGGTCAAGGGCATATTGAAGAAGGATCAGCCGAGTAGTTCTTGTGGGAGAACAACTCCATTTGGCTCACTAACTTCACACACCATCAGGCTTCCAAGCAGCTCTCAAGGAAACTCAGTTTTCACACTCTAGGCTTAGTGCCCTTTGAGTGCATTATCTAGGAATGAACCTGGTAGAGCATCCCACACAAACGAATGCTCCACATGCGGGTTTCACATGCCACCAACTCCACATTCACAGGCAACTTCAGCGCCACAGCCGTTTTCAGATAGCCCTCAATGCAAAGGCTCTAGACGCAAATATTGGTGTGAGAGCTAATTCAATCAAGGAAACACTGCATGTTGGTCAAGGGCATATTGAAGAAGGATCAGCCGAGTGGTTCTTGTGGGAGAACAACTCCATTTGGCTCACTAACTTCACACACCATCAGGCTTCCAAGCAGCTCTCAAGGAAACTCAGTTTTCACACTCTATGTTTAGTGCCCTTTGAGTGCATTATCTAGGAATGAACCTGGTAGAGCATCCCACACAAACGAATGCTCCACATGCGGGTTTCACATGCCACCAACTCCACATTCACAGGCAACTTCAGCGCCACAGCCGTTTTCAGATAGCCCTCAATGCAAGGGCTCTAGACGCAAATATTGGTGTGAGAGCTAATTCAATCAAGGAAACACTGCATGTTGGTGAAGGGCATATTGAAGAAGGATCAGCCGAGTAGTTCTTGTGGGAGAACAACTCCATTTGGCTCACTAACTTCACACACCATCAGGCTTCCAAGCAGCTCTCAAGGAAACTCAGTTTTCACACTCTAGGCTTAGTGCCCTTTGAGTGCATTATCTAGGAATGAACCTGGTAGAGCATCCCACACAAACGAATGCTCCACATGCGGGTTTCACATGCCACCAACTCCACATTCACAGGCAACTTCAGCGCCACAGCCGTTTTCAGATAGCCCTCAATGCAAAGGCTCTAGACGCAAATATTGGTGTGAGAGCTAATTCAATCAAGGAAACACTGCATGTTGGTGAAGGGCATATTGAAGAAGGATCAGCCGAGTGGTTCTTGTGGGAGAACAACTCCATTTGGCTGACTAACTTCACACACCATCAGGCTTCCAAGCAGCTCTCAAGGAAACTCAGTTTTCACACTCTATGCTTAGTGCCCTTTGAGTGCATTATCTAGGAATGAACCTGGTAGAGCATCCCACACAAACGAATGCTCCACATGCGGGTTTCACATGCCACCAACTCCACATTCACAGGCAACTTCAGCGCCACAGCCGTTTTCAGATAGCCCTCAATGCAAAGGCTCTAGACGCAAATATTGGTGTGAGAGCTAATTCAATCAAGGAAACACTGCATGTTGGTGAAGGGCATATTGAAGAAGGATCAGCCGAGTAGTTCTTGTGGGAGAACAACTCCATTTGGCTCACTAACTTCACACACCATCAGCCTTCCAAGCAGCTCTCAAGGAAACTCAGTTTTCACACTCTATGCTTAGTGCCCTTTGAGTGCATTATCTAGGAATGAACCTGGTAGAGCATCCCACACAAACGAATGCTCCACATGCGGGTTTCACATGCCACCAACTCCACATTCACAGGCAACTTCAGCGCCACAGCCGTTTTCAGATAGCCCTCAATGCAAAGGCTCTAGACGCAAATATTGGTGTGAGAGCTAATTCAATCAAGGAAACACTGCATGTTGGTGAAGGGCATATTGAAGAAGGATCAGCCGAGTGGTTCTTGTGGGAGAACAACTCCATTTGGCTCCCTAACTTCACACACCATCAGGCTTCCAAGCAGCTCTCAAGGAAACTCAGTTTTCACACTCTATGCTTAGTGCCCTTTGAGTGCATTATCTAGGAATGAACCTGGTAGAGCATCCCACACAAACGAATGCTCCACATGCGGGTTTCACATGCCACCAACTCCACATTCACAGGCAACTTCAGCGCCACAGCCGTTTTCAGATAGCCCTCAATGCAAAGGCTCTAGACGCAAATATTGGTGTGAGAGCTAATTCAATCAAGGAAACACTGCATGTTGGTGAAGGGCATATTGAAGAAGGATCAGCCGAGTGGTTCTTGTGGGAGAACAACTCCATTTGGCTCACTAACTTCACACACCATCAGGCTTCCAAGCAGCTCTCAAGGAAACTCAGTTTTCACACTCTATGCTTGGTGCTCTATGTGTGCCTAGGACTGAAATGAAGCTTGGTCAACATCCCACACAAACGAATGCTCCACATGCGGGTTTCACATGCCACCAACTCCACATTCTCAGGCAACTTCAGCGCCACAGCCGTTTTCAGATAGCCCTCAATGCAAAGGCTCTAGACGCAAATATTGGTGTGAGAGCTAATTCAATCAAGGAAACACTGCATGTTGGTGAAGGGCATATTGAAGAAGGATCAGCCGAGTAGTTCTTGTGGGAGAACAACTCCATTTGGCTCACTAACTTCACACACCATCAGGCTTCCAAGCAGCTCTCAAGGAAACTCAGTTTTCACACTCTATGCTTAGTGCGCTTTGAGTGCATTATCTAGGAATGAACCTGGTAGAGCATCCCACACAAACGAATGCTCCACATGCGTGTTTCACATGCCACCAACTCCACATTCACAGGCAACTTCAGCGCCACAGCCGTTTTCAGATAGCCCTCAATGCAAAGGCTCTAGACGCAAATATTGGTGTGAGAGCTAATTCAATCAAGGAAACACTGCATGTTGGTGAAGGGCATATTGAAGAAGGATCAGCCGAGTGGTTCTTGTGGGAGAACAACTCCATTTGGCTCACTAACTTCACACACCATCAGGCTTCCAAGCAGCTCTCAAGGAAACTCAGTTTTCACACTCTATGTTTAGTGCTCTATGTGTGCCTAGGACTGAAATGAAGCTTGGTCAACATCCCACACAAACGAATGCTCCACATGCGGGTTTCACATGCCACCAACTCCACATTCTCAGGCAACTTCAGTGCCACAGCCGTTTTCAGATAGCCCTCAATGCAAAGGCTCTAGATGCAAATATTGGTGTGAGAGCTAATTCAATCAAGGAAACACTGCATGTTGGTGAAGGGCATATTGAAGCAGGATCAGCCGAGTGGTTCTTGTGGGAGAACAACTCCATTTGGCTCACTAACTTCACACACA
>NW_026700117.1:0-41667 GCF_030435755.1 Ochotona princeps
CTAACTTCACACACCATCAGGCTTCAAGCAGCTCTCAAGGAAACTCAGTTTTCACACTCTATGCTTAGTGCCCTTTGTATGGCTAGGACTGAAATGAACCTGGTAGAGCATCCCACACAAACGAATGCTCCACATGCGGGTTTCACATTGCCACCAACTCCACATTCACAGGCAACTTCAGCGCCACAGCCGTTTTCAGATAGCCCTCAATGCAAAGGCTCTAAACGCAAATATTGGTGTGAGAGCTAATTCAATCAAGGAAACAACTGCATGTTGGTGAAGGGCATATTGAAGAAGGATCAAGCCGAGTGGTTCTTGTGGGAGAACAACTCCATTTGGCTCACTAACTTCACACACCATCAGGCTTCCAAGCAGCTCTCAAGGAAACTCAGTTTTCACACTCTATGCTTAGTGCCCTTTGAGTGCATTATCTAGGAATGAACCTGGTAGAGCATCCCACAACAAACAAATGCTCCACATGCGGGTTTCACATGCCACCAACTCCACATTCTCAGGCAACTTCAGCGCCACAGCCGTTTTCAGATAGCCCTCAATGCAAAGGCTCTAGACGCAAATATTGGTGTGAGAGCTAATTCAATCAAGGAAACACTGCATGTTGGTGAAGGGCATATTGAAGAAGGATCAGCCGAGTGGTTCTTGTGGAGAACAACTCCATTTGGCTCACTAACTTCACACACCATCAGGCTTCCAAGCAGCTCTCAAGGAAACTCAGTTTTCACACTCTATGCTTAGTGCCCTTTGAGTGCATTATCTAGGAATGAACCTGGTAGAGCATCCCACACAAACAAATGCTCCACATGCGGGTTTCACATGCCACCAACTCCACATTCTCAGGCAACTTCAGCGCCACAGGCCGTTTTCAGATAGCCCTCAATGCAAAGGCTCTAGACGCAAATATTGGTGTGAGAGCTAATTCAATCAAGGAAACACTGCATGTTGGTGAAGGGCATATTGAAGAAGGATCAGCCGAGTGGTTCTTGTGGGAGAACAACTCCATTTGGCTCACTAACTTCACACACCATCAGGCTTCCAAGCAGCTCTCAAGGAAACTCAGTTTCACACTCTATGTTTAGTGCCCTTTGAGTGCATTATCTAGGAATGAATCTGGTAGAGCATCCCACACAAACGAATGCTCCACATGCAGGTTTCACATGCCACCAACTCCACATTCACAGGCAACTTCATGCGCCACAGCCGTTTTCAGATAGCCCTCAATGCAAAGGCTCTAGACGCAAATATTGTGTGAGAGCTAATTCAATCAGGAAACACTGCATGTTGGTGAAGGGCATATTGAAGAAGGATCAGCCGAGTGTTCTTGTGGGAGAACAACTCCATTGGCTCACTAACTTCACACACCATCAGCTTCCAAGCAGCTCTCAAGGAAACTCAGTTTTCACACTCTATGCTTAGTGCCCTTTGAGTGCATTATCTAGGAATGAACCTGGTAGAGCATCCCACACAAACGAATGCTCCACATGCGGGTTTCACATGCCACCAAACTCCACATTCGTCAGGCAACTTCAGCGCCACAGCCGTTTTCAGATAGCCCTCAATGCAAAGGCTCTAGACGCAAATATTGGTGTGAGAGCTAATTCAATCAAGGAAACACTGCATGTTGGTGAAGGGCATATTGAGAAGGATCAGCCGAGTGGTTCTTGTGGGAGAACAACTCCATTTGGCTCACTAACTTCACACACCATCAGGCTTCCAAGCAGCTCTCAAGGAAACTCAGTTTTCACACTCTATGCTTAGTGCCCTTTGAGTGCCTAGGACTGAAATGAAGCTTGGAGAGCATCCACATAAACGAAGTGCTTCACATGCGGGTTTCACATGCCACCAACTCCACATTCACAGGCAACTTCAGCGCCACAGCCGTTTTCAGATAGCCCTCAATGCAAAGGCTCTAGACGCAAATATTGTGTGAGAGCTAATTCAATCAGGAAACACTGCATGTTGGTGAAGGGCATATTGAAGAAGGATCAGCCTAGTGGTTCTTGTGGGAGAACAACTCCATTGTGGCTCCACTAACTTCACACACCATCAGGCTTCCAAGCAGCTCTCAAGGAAACTCAGTTTTCACACTCTATGCTTAGTGCCCTTTGAGTGCGATTATCTAGGAATGAACCTGGTAGAGCATCCCACACAAACGAATGCTCCACATGCGGGTTTCACATGCCACCAACTCCACATTCACAGGCAACTTCAGCGCCACAGCCGTTTTCAGATAGCCCTCAATGCAAAGGCTCTAGACGCAAATATTGGTGTGAGAGCTAATTCAATCAAGGAAACACTGCATGTTGGTGAAGGGCATATTGAAGAAGGATCAGCCGAGTGGTTCTTGTGGGAGAACAACTCCATTTGGCTCACTAACTTCACACACCATCAGCTTCCAAGCAGCTCTCAAGGAAACTCAGTTTTCACACTCTATGCTTAGTGCCCTTTGAGTGCATTATCTAGGAATGAACCTGGTAGAGCATCCCACACAAACGAATGCTCCACATGCAGGTTTCACATGCCACCAACTCCACATTCACAGGCAACTTCAGCGCCACAGCCGTTTTCAGATAGCCCTCAATGCAAAGGCTCTAGACGCAAATATTGGTGTGAGAGCTAATTCAATCAAGGAAACACTGCATGTTGGTGAAGGGCATATTGAAGAAGGATCAGCCGAGTGGTTCTTGTGGGAGAACAACTCCATTTGGCTCACTAACTTCACACACCATCAGGCTTCCAAGCAGCTCTCAAGGAAACTCAGTTTTCACACTCTATGCTTAGTGCCCTTTGAGTGCATTATCTAGGAATGAACCTGGTAGAGCATCCCACACAAACGAATGCTCCACATGCGGGTTTCACATGCCACCACTCCACATTCTCAGGCAACTTCAGCGCCACAGCCGTCTTTCAGATAGCCCTCAATGCAAAGGCTCTAGACGCAAATATTGGTGTGAGAGCTAATTCAATCAAGGAAACACTGCATGTTGGTGAAGGGCATATTGAAGAAGGATCAGCCGAGTGGTTCTTGTGGGAGAACAACTCCATTTGGCTCACTAACTTCACACACCATCAGGCTTCCAAGCAGCTCTCAAGGAAACTCAGTTTTCACACTCTATGCTTAGTGCCCTTTGAGTGCATTATCTAGGAATGAAGCTTGGAGAGCATCCCACACAACCAATGCTCCACATGCAGGTTTCACATGCACCAACTCCACATTCACAGGCAACTTCAGCGCCACAGCCGTTTTCAGATAGCCCTCAATGCAAAGGCTCTAGACGCAATATTGGTGTGAGAGCTAATTCAATCAAGGAAACACTGCATGTTGGTGAAGGGCATATTGAAGAAGGATCAGCCGAGTGGTTCTTGTGGGAGAACAACTCCATTTGGCTCACTAACTTCACACACCATCAGGCTTCCAAGCAGCTCTCAAGGAAACTCAGTTTTCACACTCTATGCTTAGTGCCCTTTGAGTGCATTGTCTAGGAATGAACCTGGTAGAGCATCCCACACAAACAAATGCTCCACTTGCGGGTTTCACATGCCACCAACTCCACATTCTCAGGCAACTTCAGCGCCACAGCCGTTTTCAGATAGCCCTCAATGCAAAGGCTCTAGACGCAAATATTGGTGTGAGAGCTAATTCAATCAAGGAAACAGTGCATTTTGGTGAAGGGCATATTGAAGAAGGATCAACCGAGTGGTTCTTGTGGGAGAACAACTCCATTTGGCTCACTAACTACACACACCATCAGGCTTCAGCAGCTCTCAAGGAAACTCAGTTTTCACACTCTATGCTTAGTGCCCTTTGAGTGCCTAGGACTGAAATGAAGCTTGGAGAGCATCCCACATAAACGAATGCTTCACATGCGGGTTTCACATGCCACCAACTCCACATTCACAGGCAACTTCAGCGCCACAGCCGTTTTCAGATAGCCCTCAATGCAAAGGCTCTAGACGCAAATATTGGTGTGAGAGCTAGTTCAATCAAGGAAACACTGCATGTTGGTGAAGGGCATATTGAAGAAGGATCAGCCTAGTGGTTCTTGTGGGAGAACAACTCCATTTGGCTCACTAACTTCACACACCATCAGGCTTCCAAGCAGCTCTCAAGGAAACTCAGTTTTCACACTCTATGCTAAGTGCCCTTTGAGTGCATTATCTAGGAATGAACCTGGTAGAGCATCCACACAAACGAATGCTCCACATGCAGGTTTCACATGCCACCAACTCCACATTCACAGGCAACTTCAGCGCCACAGCCGTTTTCAGATAGCCCTCAATGCAAAGGCTCTAGACTCAAATATTGGTGTGAGAGCTAATTCAATCAAGGAAACACTGCATGTTGGTGAAGGGCATATTGAAGAAGGATCAGCCGAGTGGTTCTTGTGGGAGAACAACTCCATTTGGCTCACTAACTTCACACACCATCAGGCTTCCAAGCAGCTCTCAAGGAAACTCAGTTTTCACACTCTATGCTTAGTGCCCTTTGAGTGCATTAATCTAGGAATGAACCTGGTAGAGCATCCCACACAAACGAATGCTCCACATGCGGGTTTCACATGCCACCAACTCCACATTCTCAGGCAACTTCAGTGCCACAGCCGTTTTCAGATAGCCCTCAATGCAAAGGCTCTAGACGCAAATATTGGTGTGAGAGCTAATTCAATCAAGGAAACACTGCATGTTGGTGAAGGGCATATTGAAGAAGGATCAGCCGAGTGGTTCTTGTGGGAGAACAACTCCATTTGGCTCACTAACTTCACACACCATCAGGCTTCCAAGCAGCTCTCAAGGAAACTCAGTTTTCACAGCTCTATGCTTAGTGCCCTTTGTATGCCTAGGACTGAAAAGAAGCTTGGAGAGCATCCCACACAAACGAATGCTCCACATGCGGGTTTCACATGCCACCAACTCCACATTCACAGGCAACTTCAGCGCCACAGCCGTTTTCAGATAGCCCTCAATGCAAGGCTCTAGACGCAAATATTGGTGTGAGAGCTAATTCAATCAAGGAAACACTGCATGTTGGTGAAGGGCATATTGAAGAAGGATCAGCCAAGTGGTTCTTGTGGGAGAACAACTCCATTTGGCTCACTAACTTCACACACCATCAGGCTTCCAAGCAGCTCTCAAGGAAACTCAGTTTTCACACTCTATGCTTAGTGCCCTTTGAGTGCATTATCTAGTAATGAAGCTTGGAGAGCATCCACACACAAACCAATGCTCCACATGCAGGTTTCACATGCCACCAACTCCACATTCACAGGCAACTTCAGCGCCACAGCCATTTTCAGATAGCCCTCAATGCAAAGGCTCTAGACGCAAATATTGGTGTGAGAGCTAATTCAATCAAGGAAACACTGCATGTTGGTGAAGGGCATATTGAAGAAGGATCAGCCGAGTGGTTCTTGTGGGAGAACAACTCCATTTGGCTCACTAACTTCACACACCATCAGGCTTCCAAGCAGCTCTCAAGGAAACTCAGTTTTCACACTCTATGTTTAGTGCCCTTTGAGTGCATTATCTAGGAATGAATCTGGTAGAGCATCCACACAAACGAATTGCTCCACATACGGGTTTCACATGCCACCAACTCCACATTCACAGGCAACTTCAGCGCCACAGCCGTTTTCAGATAGCCCTCAATGCAAAGGCTCTAGACGCAAATATTTGTGTGAGAGCTAATTCAATCAGGAAACACTGCATGTTGGTGAAGGGCATATTGAAGAAGGATCAGCCGAGTGGTTCTTGTGGGAGAACAACTCCATTTGGCTCACTAACTTCACACACCATCAGGCTTCCAAGCAGCTCTCAAGGAACTCAGTTTTCACACTCTATGCTTAGTGCCCTTTGAGTGTATTGTCTAGGAATGAACCTGGTAGAGCATCCCACACAAACGAATGCTCCACATGCGGGTTTCACATGCCGACCAACTCACATTCTCAGGCAACTTCAGCGCCACAGCCGTTTTCAGATAGCCCTCAATGCAAAGGCTCTAGACGCAAATATTGGTGTGAGAGCTAATTCAATCAAGGAAACACTGCATGTTGGTGAAGGGCATATTGAAGAAGGATCAGCCGAGTGGTTCTTGTGGGAGAACAACTCCATTTGGCTCACTAACTTCACACACCATCAGGCTTCCAAGCAGCTCTCAAGGAAACTCAGTTTTCACACTCTATGCTTAGTGCCCTTTGAGTGCCTAGGACTGAAATCGAAGCTTGGAGAGCATCCCACATAAACGAATGCTTCACATGCGGGTTTCACATGCCACCAACTCCACATTCACAGGCAACTTCAGCGCCACAGCCGTTTTCAGATAGCCCTCAATGCAAAGGCTCTAGACGCAAATATTGGTGTGAGAGCTAATTCAATCAAGGAAACACTGCATGTTGGTGAAAGGGCATATTGAAGAAGGATCAGCCTAGTGGTTCTTGTGGAGAACAACTCCATTTGGCTCACTAACTTCACACACCATCAGGCTTCCAAGCAGCTCTCAAGGAAACTCAGTTTTCACACTCTATGCTTAGTGCCCTTGTATGGCTAGGACTGAAATGAACCTGGTAGAGCATCCCACACAAACGAATGCTCCACATGCGGGTTTCACATGCCACCAACTCCACATTCACAGGCAACTTCAGCGCCACAGCCGTTTTCAGATAGCCCTCAATGCAAAGGCTCTAAACGCAAATATTGGTGTGAGAGCTAATTCAATCAAGGAAACACTGCATGTTGGTGAAGGGCATATTGAAGAAGGATCAGCCGAGTGGTTCTTGTGGGAGAACAACTCCATTTGGCTCACTATTTCACACACCATCAGGCTTCCAAGCAGCTCTCAAGGAAACTCAGTTTTCACACTCTATGCTTAGTGCCCTTTGAGTGCATTATCTAGGAATGAACCTGGTAGAGCATCCCACACAAACGAATGCTCCACATGCGGGTTTCACATGCCACCAACTCCACATTCTCAGGCAACTTCAGCGCCACAGCCGTTTTCAGATAGCCCTCGAATGCAAAGGCTCTAGACGCAATATTGGTGTGAGAGCTAATTCAATCAAGGAAACACTGCATGTTGGTGAAGGGCATATTGAAGAAGGATCAGCCGAGTGGTTCTTGTGGGAGAACAACTCCATTTGGCTCACTAACTTCACACACCATCAGGCTTCCAAGCAGCTCTCAAGGAAACTCAGTTTTCACACTCTATGCTTAGTGCCCTTTGAGTGCATTATCTAGGAATGAACCTGGTAGAGCATCCCACACAAACAAATGCTCCACATGCGGGTTTCACATGCCACCAACTCCACATTCTCAGGCAACTTCAGCGCCACAGCCGTTTTCAGATAGCCCTCAATGCAAAGGCTCTAGACGCAAATATTGGTGTGAGAGCTAATTCAATCAAGGAAACACTGCATGTTGGTGAAGGGCATATTGAAGAAGGATCAGCCGAGTGGTTCTTGTGGGAGAACAACTCCATTTGGCTCACTAACTTCACACACCATTCAGGCTTCCAAGCAGCTCTCAAGGAAACTCAGTTTCACACTCTATGCTTAGTGCCCTTTGAGTGCATTGTCTAGGAATGAACTGGTAGAGCATCCCACACAAACGAATGCTCCACATGCGGGTTTCACATGCCACCAACTCCACATTCTCAGGCAACTTCAGCGCCACAGCCGTTTTCAGATAGCCCTCAATGCAAAGGCTCTAGACGCAAATATTGGTGTGAGAGCTAATTCAATCAAGGAAACACTGCATGTTGGTGAAGGGCATATTGAAGAAGGATCAGCCGAGTGGTTCTTGTGGGAGAACAACTCCATTTGGCTCACTAACTTCACACACCATCAGGCTTCCAAGCAGCTCTCAAGGAAACTCAGTTTTCACACTCTATGCTTAGTGCCCTTTGAGTGCCTAGGACTGAAATGAAGCTTGGAGAGCATCCCACATAAACGAATGCTTCACATGCGGGTTTCACATGCCACCGAACTCCACATTCACAGGCAACTTCAGCGCCACAGCCGTTTTCAGATAGCCCTCAATGCAAAGGCTCTAGACGCAAATATTGGTGTGAGAGCTAATTCAATCAAGGAAACACTGCATGTTGGTGAAGGGCATATTGAAGAAGGATCAGCCTAGTGGTTCTCTGTGGAGAACAACTCCATTTGGCTCACTAACTTCACACACCATCAGGCTTCCAAGCAGCTCTCAAGGAAACTCAGTTTTCACACTCTATGCTTAGTGCCCTTTGAGTGCATTATCTAGGAATGAACCTGGTAGAGCATCCCACACAAACGAATGCTCCACATGCGGGTTCACATGCCACCAACTCCACATTCACAGGCAACTTCAGCGCCACAGCCGTTTTCAGATAGCCCTCAATGCAAAGGCTCTAGACGCAAATATTGGTGTGAGAGCTAATTCAATCAAGGAAACACTGCATGTTGGTGAAGGGCATATTGAAGAAGGATCAGCCGAGTGGTTCTTGTGGGAGAACAACTCCATTTGGCTCACTAACTTCACACAGCCATCAGGCTTCCAAGCAGCTCTCAAGGAAACTCAGTTTTCACACTCTATGCTTAGTGCCCTTTGAGTGCATTATCTAGGAATGAACCTGGTAGAGCATCCCACACAAACGAATGCTCCACATGCGGGTTTCACATGCCACCAACTCCACATTCTCAGGCAACTTCAGCGCCACAGCCGTTTTCAGATAGCCTCAATGCAAAGAGCTCTAGACGCAAATATTGGTGTGAGAGCTAATTCAATCAAGGAAACACTGCATGTTGGTGAAGGGCATATTGAAGAAGGATCAGCCGAGTGGTTCTTGTGGGAGAACAACTCCATTTGGCTCACTAACTTCACACACCATCAGGCTTCCAAGCAGCTCTCAAGGAAACTCAGTTTTCACACTCTATGCTTAGTGCCCTTTGAGTGCATTATCTAGGAATGAAGCTTGGAGAGCATCCCACACAAACCAATGCTCCACATGCAGGTTTCACATGCCACCAACTCCACATTCACAGGCAACTTCAGCGCCACAGCCGTTTTCAGATAGCCCTCAATGCAAAGGCTCTAGACGCAAATATTGGTGTGAGAGCTAATTCAATCAAGGAAACACTGCATGTTGGTGAAGGGCATATTGAAGAAGGATCAGCCGAGTGGTTCTTGTGGGAGAACAACTCCATTTGGCTCACTAACTTCACACACCATCAGGCTTCCAAGCAGCTCTCAAGGAAACTCAGTTTTCACACTCTATGCTTAGTGCCCTTTGAGTGCATTGTCTAGGAATGAACCTGGTAGAGCATCCACACAAACAAATGCTCCACTTGCGGGTTTCACATGCCACCAACTCCACATTCTCAGGCAACTTCAGCGCCACAGCCGTTTTCAGATAGCCCTCAATGCAAAGGCTCTAGACGCAAATATTGGTGTGAGAGCTAATTCAATCAAGGAAACACTGCATTTTGGTGAAGGGCATATTGAAGAAGGATCAACCGAGTGGTTCTTGTGGGAGAACAACTCCATTTGGCTCACTAACTACACACACCATCAGGCTTCCAAGCAGCTCTCAAGGAAACTCAGTTTTCACACTCTATGCTTAGTGCCCTTTGAGTGCCTAGGACTGAAATGAAGCTTGGAGAGCATCCCACATAAACGAATGCTTCACATGCGGGTTTCACATGCCACCAACTCCACATTCACAGGCAACTTCAGCGCCACAGCCGTTTTCAGATAGCCCTCAATGCAAAGGCTCTAGACGCAAATATTGGTGTGAGAGCTAGTTCAATCAAGGAAACACTGCATGTTGGTGAAGGGCATATTGAAGAAGGATCAGCCGAGTGGTTCTTGTGGGAGAACAACTCCATTTGGCTCACTAACTTCACACACCATCAGGCTTCCAAGCAGCTCTCAAGGAAACTCAGTTTTCACACTCTATGCTAAGTGCCCTTTGAGTGCATTATCTAGGAATGAACCTGGTAGAGCATCCCACACAAACGAATGCTCCACATGCAGGTTTCACATGCCACCAACTCCACATTCACAGGCAACTTCAGCGCCACAGCCGTTTTCAGATAGCCCTCAATGCAAAGGCTCTAGACTCAAATATTGGTGTGAGAGCTAATTCAATCAAGGAAACACTGCATGTTGGTGAAGGGCATATTGAAGAAGGATCAGCCGAGTGGTTCTTGTGGGAGAACAACTCCATTTGGCTCACTAACTTCACACACCATCAGGCTTCCAAGCAGCTCTCAAGGAAACTCAGTTTTCACACTCTATGCTTAGTGCCCTTTGAGTGCATTATCTAGGAATGAACCTGGTAGAGCATCCCACACAAACGAATGCTCCACATGCGGGTTTCACATGCCACCAACTCCACATTCTCAGGCAACTTCAGTGCCACAGCCGTTTTCAGATAGCCCTCAATGCAAAGGCTCTAGACGCAAATATTGGTGTGAGAGCTAATTCAATCAAGGAAACACTGCATGTTGGTGAAGGGCATATTGAAGAAGGATCAGCCGAGTGGTTCTTGTGGGAGAACAACTCCATTTGGCTCACTAACTTCACACACCATCAGGCTTCCAAGCAGCTCTCAAGGAAACTCAGTTTTCACACTCTATGCTTAGTGCCCTTTGTATGCCTAGGACTGAAAAGAAGCTTGGAGAGCATCCCACACAAACGAATGCTCCACATGCGGGTTTCACATGCCACCAACTCCACATTCACAGGCAACTTCAGCGCCACAGCCGTTTTCAGATAGCCCTCAATGCAAAGGCTCTAGACGCAAATATTGGTGTGAGAGCTAATTCAATCAAGGAAACACTGCATGTTGGTGAAGGGCATATTGAAGAAGGATCAGCCAAGTGGTTCTTGTGGGAGAACAACTCCATTTGGCTCACTAACTTCACACACCATCAGGCTTCCAAGCAGCTCTCAAGGAAACTCAGTTTTCACACTCTATGCTTAGTGGCCTTTGAGTGCCTAGGACTGAAATGAAGCTTGGAGAGCATCCCACATAAACGAATGCTTCACATGCGGGTTTCAGATGCCACCAACTCCACATTCACAGGCATCTTCAGCGCCACAGCCGTTTTCAGATAGCCCTCAATGCAAAGGCTCTAGACGCAAATATTGGTGTGAGAGCTAATTCAATCAAGGAAACACTGCATGTTGGTGAAGGGCATATTGAAGAAGGACCAGCCTAGTGGTTCTTGTGGGAGAACAACTCCATTTGGCTCACTAACTTCACACACCATCAGGCTTCCAAGCAGCTCTCAAGGAAACTCAGTTTTCACACTCTATGTTTAGTGCCCTTTGAGTGCATTATCTAGGAATGAACCTGGTAGAGCATCCCACACAAACGAATGCTCCACATGCAGGTTTCACATGCCACCAACTCCACATTCTCAGGCAACTTCAGCGCCACAGCCGTTTTCAGATAGCCCTCAATGCAAAGGCTCTAGACGCAAATATTGGTGTGAGAGCTACTTCAATCAAGGAAACACTGCATGTTGGTGAAGGGCATGTTGAAGAAGGATCAGCCGAGTGGTTCTTGTGGGACAACAACTCCATTTGGCTCACTAACTTCACACACCATCAGGCTTCCAAGCAGCTCTCAAGGAAACTCAGTTTTCACACTCTATGCTTAGTGCCCTTTGAGTGCCTAGGACTGAAATGAAGATTGGAGAGCATCCCACATAAACGAATGCTTCACATGCGGGTTTCACATGCCACCAACTCCACATTCACAGGCAACTTCAGCGCCACAGCCGTTTTCAGATAGCCCTCAATGCAAAGGCTCTAGACGCAAATATTGGTGTGAGAGCTAATTCAATCAAGGAAACACTGCATGTTGGTGAAGGGCATATTGAAGAAGGATCAGCCGAGTGGTTCTTGTGGGAGAACAACTCCATTTGGCTCACTAACTTCACACACCATCAGGCTTCCAAGCAGCTCTCAAGGAAACTCAGTTTTCACACTCTATGCTTAGTGCCCTTTGAGTGCATTATCTAGGAATGAACCTGGTAGAGCATCCCACACAAACGAATGCTCCACATGCGGGTTTCACATGCCACCAACTCCACATTCACAGGCAACTTCAGCGCCACAGCCTTTTTCAGATAGCCCTCAATGCAAAGGCTCTGGACACAAATATTGGTGTGAGAGCTAATTCAATCAAGGAAACACTGCATGTTGGTGAAGGGCATATTGAAGAAGGATCAGCCGAGTGGTTCTTGTGGGAGAACAACTCCATTTGGCTCACTAACTTCACACACCATCAGGCTTCCAAGCAGCTCTCAAGGAAACTCAGTTTTCACACTCTATGCTTAGTGCCCTTTGAGTGCCTAGGACTGAAATGAAGCTTGGAGAGCATCCCACATAAACGAATGCTCCACATGCGGGTTTCACATGCCACCAACTCCACATTCTCAGGCAACTTCAGCGCCACAGCCGTTTTCAGATAGCCCTCAATGCAAAGGCTCTAGACGCAAATATTGGTGTGAGAGCTAATTCAATCAAGGAAACATGGCATGTTGTTGAAGGGCATATTGAAGAAGGATCAGCCGAGTGGTTCTTGTGGGAGAACAACTTCATTTGGCACACTAACTTCACACACCATCAGGCTTCCAAGCAGCTCTCAAGGAAACTCAGTTTTCACACTCTATGCTTAGTGGCCTTTGAGTGCCTAGGACTGAAATGAAGCTTGGAGAGCATCCCACATAAACGAATGCTTCACATGCGGGTTTCACATGCCACCAACTCCACATTCACAGACAACTTCAGCGCCACAGCCGTTTTCAGATAGCCCTCAATGCAAAGGCTCTAGACGCAAATATTGGTGTGAGAGCTAATTCAATCAAGGAAACACTGCATGTTGGTGAAGGGCATATTGAAGAAGGACCAGCCGAGTGGTTCTTGTGGGAGAACAACTCCATTTGGCTCACTAACTTCACACACCATCAGGCTTCCAAGCAGCTCTCAAGGAAACTCAGTTTTCACACTCTATGCTTAGTGCCCTTTGAGTGCATTATCTAGGAATGAACCTGGTAGAGCATCCCACACAAACGAATGCTCCACATGCGGGTTTCACATGCCACCAACTCCACATTCTCAGGCAACTTCAGCGCCACAGCCGTTTTCAGATAGCCCTCAATGCAAAGGATCTAGACGCAAATATTGATGTGAGAGCTAATTCAATCAAGGAAACACTGCATGTTGGTGAAGGGCATATTGAAGAAGGATCAGCCTAGTGGTTCTTGTGGGAGAACAACTCCATTTGGCTCACTAACTTCACACACCATCAGGCTTCCAAGCAGCTCTCAAGGAAACTCAGTTTTCACACTCTATGTTTAGTGCCCTTTGAGTGCATTATCTAGGAATGAACCTGGTAGAGCATCCCACACAAACGAATGCTCCACATGAAGGTTTCACATGCCACCAACTCCACATTCACAGGCAACTTCAGCGCCACAGCCGTTTTCAGATAGCCCTCAATGCAAATTATCTAGACGCAAATATTGGTGTGAGAGCTAATTCAATCAAGGAAACACTGCATGTTGGTGAAGGGCATATTGAAGAAGGATCAGCCGAGTGGTTCTTGTGGGAGAACAACTCCATTTGGCTCACTAACTTCACACACCATCAGGCTTCCAAGCAGCTCTCAAGGAAACTCAGTTTTCACACTCTATGCTTAGTGCCCTTTGAGTGCCTAGGACTGAAATGAAGCTTGGAGAGCATCCCACATAAACGAATGCTTCACATGCGGGTTTCACATGCCACCAACTCCACATTCACAGGCAACTTCAGCGCCACAGCCGTTTTCAGATAGCCCTCAATGCAAAGGCTCTAGACGCAAATATTGGTGTGAGAGCTAATTCAATCAAGGAAACACTGCATGTTGGTGAAGGGCATATTGAAGAAGGATCAGCCGAGTGGTTCTTGTGGAGAACAACTCCATTTGGCTCACTAACTTCACACACCATCAGGCTTCCAAGCAGCTCTCAAGGAAACTCAGTTTTCACACTCTATGCTTAGTGCCCTTTGAGTGCCTAGGACTGAAATGAAGCTTGGAGAGCATCCCACATAAACGAATGCTTCACATGCGGGTTTCACATGCCACCAACTCCACATTCACAGGCAACTTCAGCGCCACAGCCGTTTTCAGATAGCCCTCAATGCAAAGGCTCTAGACGCAAATATTGGTGTGAGAGCTAATTCAATCAAGGAAACACTGCATGTTGGTGAAGGGCATATTGAAGAAGGACCAGCCGAGTGGTTCTTGTGGGAGAACAACTCCATTTGGCTCACTAACTTCACACACCATCAGGCTTCCAAGCAGCTCTCAAGGAAACTCAGTTTTCACACTCTATGCTTAGTGCCCTTTGAGTGCCTAGGACTGAAATGAAGCTTGGAGAGCATCCCACATAAACGAATGCTTCACATGCGGGTTTCACATGCCACCAACTCCACATTCACAGGCAACTTCAGCGCCACAGCCGTTTTCAGATAGCCCTCAATGCAAAGGCTCTAGACGCAAATATTGGTGTGAGCGCTAATTCAATCAAGGAAACACTGCATGTTGGTGAAGGGCATATTGAAGAAGGATCAGCCGAGTGGTTCTTGTGGGAGAACAACTCCATTTGGCTCACTAACTTCACACACCATCAGGCTTCCAAGCAGCTCTCAAGGAAACTCAGTTTTCACACTCTATGCTTAGTGGCCTTTGAGTGCCTAGGACTGAAATGAAGCTTGGAGAGCATCCCACATAAACGAATGCTTCACATGCGGGTTTCAGATGCCACCAACTCCACATTCACAGGCATCTTCAGCGCCACAGCCGTTTTCAGATAGCCCTCAATGCAAAGGCTCTAGACGCAAATATTGGTGTGAGAGCTAATTCAATCAAGGAAACACTGCATGTTGGTGAAGGGCATATTGAAGAAGGACCAGCCTAGTGGTTCTTGTGGGAGAACAACTCCATTTGGCTCACTAACTTCACACACCATCAGGCTTCCAAGCAGCTCTCAAGGAAACTCAGTTTTCACACTCTATGCTTAGTGCCCTTTGAGTGCATTATCTAGGAATGAACCTGGTAGAGCATCCCACACAAAGGAATGCTCCACATGCAGGTTTCACATGCCACCAACTCCACATTCTCAGGCAACTTCAGCGCCACAGCCGTTTTCAGATAGCCCTCAATGCAAAGGCTCTAGACGCAAATATTGGTGTGAGAGCTACTTCAATCAAGGAAACACTGCATGTTGGTGAAGGGCATGTTGAAGAAGGATCAGCCGAGTGGTTCTTGTGGGACAACAACTCCATTTGGCTCACTAACTTCACACACCATCAGGCTTCCAAGCAGCTCTCAAGGAAACTCAGTTTTCACACTCTATGCTTAGTGCCCTTTGAGTGCCTAGGACTGAAATGAAGCTTGGAGAGCATCCCACATAAACGAATGCTTCACATGCGGGTTTCACATGCCACCAAATCCACATTCACAGGCAACTTCAGCGCCACAGCCGTTTTCAGATAGCCCTCAATGCAAAGGCTCTAGACGCAAATATTGGTGTGAGAGCTAATTCAATCAAGGAAACACTGCATGTTGGTGAAGGGCATATTGAAGAAGGATCAGCCGAGTGGTTCTTGTGGGAGAACAACTCCATTTGGCTCACTAACTTCACACACCATCAGGCTTCCAAGCAGCTCTCAAGGAAACTCAGTTTTCACACTCTATGCTTAGTGCCCTTTGAGTGCATTATCTAGGAATGAACCTGGTAGAGCATCCCACACAAACGAATGCTCCACATGCGGGTTTCACATGCCACCAACTCCACATTCTCAGGCAACTTCAGCGCCACAGCCGTTTTCAGATAGCCCTCAATGCAAAGGCTCTAGACGCAAATATTGGTGTGAGAGCTAATTCAATCAAGGAAACATGGCATGTTGTTGAAGGGCATATTGAAGAAGGATCAGCCGAGTGGTTCTTGTGGGAGAACAACTTCATTTGGCACACTAACTTCACACACCATCAGGCTTCCAAGCAGCTCTCAAGGAAACTCAGTTTTCACACTCTATGCTTAGTGGCCTTTGAGTGCCTAGGACTGAAATGAAGCTTGGAGAGCATCCCACGTAAACGAATGCTTCACATGCGGGTTTCACATGCCACCAACTCCACATTCACAGGCAACTTCAGCGCCACAGCCGTTTTCAGATAGCCCTCAATGCAAAGGCTCTAGACGCAAATATTGGTGTGAGAGCTAATTCAATCAAGGAAACACTGCATGTTGGTGAAGGGCATATTGAAGAAGGACCAGCCGAGTGGTTCTTGTGGGAGAACAACTCCATTTGGCTCACTAACTTCACACACCATCAGGCTTCCAAGCAGCTCTCAAGGAAACTCAGTTTTCACACTCTATGCTTAGTGCCCTTTGAGTGCATTATCTAGGAATGAACCTGGTAGAGCATCCCACACAAACGAATGCTCCACATGCGGGTTTCACATGCCACCAACTCCACATTCTCAGGCAACTTCAGCGCCACAGCCGTTTTCAGATAGCCCTCAATGCAAAGGCTCTGGACACAAATATTGGTGTGAGAGCTAATTCAATCAAGGAAACACTGCATGTTGGTGAAGGGCATATTGAAGAAGGATCAGCCGAGTGGTTCTTGTGGGAGAACAACTCCATTTGGCTCACTAACTTCACACACCATCAGGCTTCCAAGCAGCTCTCAAGGAAACTCAGTTTTCACACTCTATGCTTAGTGCCCTTTGAGTGCCTAGGACTGAAATGAAGCTTGGAGAGCATCCCACATAAACGAATGCTCCACATGCGGGTTTCACATGCCACCAACTCCACATTCACAGGCAACTTCAGCGCCACAGCCGTTTTCAGATAGCCCTCAATGCAAAGGCTCTAGACGCAAATATTGATGTGAGAGCTAATTCAATCAAGGAAACACTGCATGTTGGTGAAGGGCATATTGAAGAAGGACCAGCCTAGTGGTTCTTGTGGGAGAACAACTCCATTTGGCTCACTAACTTCACACACCATCAGGCTTCCAAGCAGCTCTCAAGGAAACTCAGTTTTCACACTCTATGCTTAGTGCCCTTTGAGTGCATTGTCTAGGAATGAACCTGGTAGAGCATCCCACACAAACGAATGCTCCACATGCGGGTTTCACATGCCACCAACTACACATTCTCAGGCAACTTCAGCGCCACAGCCGTTTTCAGATAGCCCTCAATGCAAAGGCTCTAGACGCAAATATTGGTGTGAGAGCTAATTCAATCAAGGAAACACTGCATGTTGTTGAAGGGCATATTGAAGAAGGATCAGCCGAGTGGTTCTTCTGGGAGAACAACTCCATTTGGCTCACTAACTTCACACACCATCAGGCTTCCAAGCAGCTCTCAAGGAAACTCAGTTTTCACACTCTATGCTTAGTGCTCTTTGAGTGCCTAGGACTGAAATGAAGCTTGGAGAGCATCCCACACAAACGAATGCTCCACATGCGGGTTTCACATGCCACCAACTCCACATTCACAGGCAACTTCAGCGCCACAGCCGTTTTCAGATAGCCCTCAATGCAAAGGCTCTAGACGCAAATATTGGTGTGAGAGCTAATTCAATCAAGGAAACACTGCATGTTGGTGAAGGGCATATTGAAGAAGGACCAGCCTAGTGGTTCTTGTGGGAGAACAACTCCATTTGGCTCACTAACTTCACACACCATCAGGCTTCCAAGCAGCTCTCAAGGAAACTCAGTTTTCACACTCTATGTTTAGTGCCCTTTGAGTGCATTATCTAGGAATGAACCTGGTAGAGCATCCCACACAAACGAATGCTCCACATGAAGGTTTCACATGCCACCAACTCCACATTCACAGGCAACTTCAGCGCCACAGCCGTTTTCAGATAGCCCTCAATGCAAATTATCTAGACGCAAATATTGGTGTGAGAGCTAATTCAATCAAGGAAACACTGCATGTTGGTGAAGGGCATATTGAAGAAGGATCAGCCGAGTGGTTCTTGTGGGAGAACAACTCCATTTGGCTCACTAACTTCACACACCATCAGGCTTCCAAGCAGCTCTCAAGGAAACTCAGTTTTCACACTCTATGCTTAGTGCCCTTTGAGTGCCTAGGACTGAAATGAAGCTTGGAGAGCATCCCACATAAACGAATGCTTCACATGCGGGTTTCACATGCCACCAACTCCACATTCACAGGCAACTTCAGCGCCACAGCTGTTTTCAGATAGCCCTCAATGCAAAGGCTCTAGACGCAAATATTGGTGTGAGAGCTAATTCAATCAAGGAAACACTGCATGTTGGTGAAGGGCATATTGAAGAAGGACCAGCCGAGTGGTTCTTGTGGGAGAACAACTCCATTTGGCTCACTAACTTCACACACCATCAGGCTTCCAAGCAGCTCTCAAGGAAACTCAGTTTTCACACTCTATGCTTAGTGCCCTTTGAGTGCATTATCTAGGAATGAACCTGGTAGAGCATCCCACACGTACGAATGCTCCACATACGGGTTTCACATGCCACCAACTCCACATTCACAGGCAACTTCAGCGCCACAGCCGTTTTCAGATAGCCCTCAATGCAAAGGCTCTAGACGCAAATATTGGTGTGAGCGCTAATTCAATCAAGGAAACACTGCATGTTGGTGAAGGGCATATTGAAGAAGGATCAGCCGAGGTGGTTCTTGTGGGAGAACAACTCCATTTGGCTCACTAACTTCACACACCATCAGGCTTCCAAGCAGCTCTCAAGGAAACTCAGTTTTTCACACTCTATGCTTAGTGCTCTTTGTGTGCCTAGGACTGAAATGAAGCTTGGTCAGCATCCCACACAAAACGAATGCTCCACATGCGGGTTTCACATGCCACCAACTCCACATTCACAGGCAACTTCAGCGCCACAGCCGTTTTCAGATAGCCCTCAATGCAAAGGCTCTAGACGCAAATATTGGTGTGAGAGCTAATTCAATCAAGGAAACACTGCATGTTGGTGAAGGGCATATTGAAGAAGGATCAGCCGAGTGGTTCTTGTGGGAGAACAACTTCATTTGGCTCACTAACTTCACACACCATCAGGCTTCCAAGCAGCTCTCAAGGAAACTCAGTTTTCACACTCTATGCTTAGTACCCTTTGAGTGCATTATCTAGGAATGAACCTGGTAGAGCATCCCACACAAACGAATGCTCCACATGCAGGTTTCACATGCCACCAACTCCACATTCTCAGGCAACTTCAGCGCCACAGCCGTTTTCAGATAGCCCTCAATGCAAAGGCTCTAGACGCAAATATTGGTGTGAGAGCTACTTCAATCAAGGAAACACTGCATGTTGGTGAAGGGCATATTGAAGAAGGATCAGCCCGAGTGGTTCTTGTGGGACAACAACTCCATTTGGCTCACTAACTTCACACACATCAGGCTTCCAAGCAGCTCTCAAGGAAACTCAGTTTTCACACTCTATGCTTAGTGCCCTTTGAGTGCCTAGGACTGAAATGAAGCTTGGAGAGCATCCCACATAAACGAATGCTTCACATGCGGGTTTCACATGCCACCAACTCCACATTCACAGGCAACTTCAGCGCCACAGCCGTTTTCAGATAGCCCTCAATGCAAAGGCTCTAGACGCAAATATTGGTGTGAGAGCTAATTCAATCAAGGAAACACTGCATGTTGGTGAAGGGCATATTGAAGAAGGATCAGCCGAGTGGTTCTTGTGGGACAACAACTCCATTTGGCTCACTAACTTCACACACCATCAGGCTTCCAAGCAGCTCTCAAGGAAACTCAGTTTTCACACTCTATGCTTAGTGCCCTTTGAGTGCATTATCTAGGAATGGACATGGTAGAGCATCCCACATAAACGAATGCTTCACATGCGGATTTCACATGCCACCAACTCCACATTCACAGGCAACTTCAGCGCCACAGCCGTTTTCAGATAGCCCTCAATGCAAAGGCGCTAGACGCAAATATTGGTGTGAGAGCTAATTCAATCAAGGAAACACTGCATGTTGGTGAAGGGCATATTGAAGAAGGATCAGCCTAGTGGTTCTTGTGGGAGAACAACTCCATTTGGCTCACTAACTTCACACACCATCAGGCTTCCAAGCAGCTCTCAAGGAAACTCAGTTTTCACACTCTATGCTTAGTACCCTTTGAGTGCATTATCTAGGAATGAACCTGGTAGAGCATCCCACACAAACGAATGCTCCACATGCGGGTTTCACATGCCACCAACTCCACATTCTCAGGCAACTTCAGCGCCACAGCCGTTTTCAGATAGCCCTCAATGCAATGGCTCTAGACGCAAATATTGGTGTGAGAGCTAATTCAATCAAGGAAACACTGCATGTTGGTGAAGGGCATATTGAAGAAGGATCAGCCGAGTGGTTCTTGTGGGAGAACAACTCCATTTGGCTCACTAACTTCACACACCATCAGGCTTCCAAGCAGCTCTCAAGGAAACTCAGTTTTCACACTCTATGCTTAGTGCCCTTTGAGTGCATTATCTAGGAATGAACCTGGTAGAGCATCCCACACAAACGAATGCTCCACATGCGGGTTTCACATGCCACCAACTCCACATTCTCAGGCAACTTCAGCGCCACAGCCGTTTTCAGATAGCCCTCAATGCAAAGGCTCTGGACACAAATATTGGTGTGAGAGCTAATTCAATCAAGGAAACACTGCATGTTGGTGAAGGGCATATTGAAGAAGGATCAGCCGAGTGGTTCTTGTGGGAGAACAACTCCATTTGGCTCACTAACTTCACACACCATCAGGCTTCCAAGCAGCTCTCAAGGAAACTCAGTTTTCACACTCTATGCTTAGTGGCCTTTGAGTGCCTAGGACTGAAATGAAGCTTGGAGAGCATCCCACATAAACGAATGCTTCACATGCGGGTTTCACATGCCACCAACTCCACATTCACAGGCAACTTCAGCGCCACAGCCGTTTTCAGATAGCCCTCAATGCAAAGGCTCTAGACGCAAATATTGGTGTGAGAGCTAATTCAATCAAGGAAACACTGCATGTTGGTGAAGGGCATATTGAAGAAGGACCAGCCGAGTGGTTCTTGTGGGAGAACAACTCCATTTGGCTCACTAACTTCACACACCATCAGGCTTCCAAGCAGCTCTCAAGGAAACTCAGTTTTCACACTCTATGCTTAGTGCCCTTTGAGTGCATTATCTAGGAATGAACCTGGTAGAGCATCCCACACGTACGAATGCTCCACATACGGGTTTCACATGCCACCAACTCCACATTCACAGGCAACTTCAGCGCCACAGCCGTTTTCAGATAGCCCTCAATGCAAAGGCTCTAGACGCAAATATTGGTGTGAGAGCTAATTCAATCAAGGAAACACTGCATGTTGGTGAAGGGCATATTGAAGAAGGATCAGCCGAGTGGTTCTTGTGGGAGAACAACTCCATTTGGCTCACTTACTTCACACACCATCAGGCTTCCAAGCAGCTCTCAAGGAAACTCAGTTTTCACACTCTATGCTTAGTGCTCTTTGTGTGCCTAGGACTGAAATGAAGCTTGGTCAGCATCCCACACAAACGAATGCTCCACATGCGGGTTTCACATGCCACCAACTCCACATTCACAGGCAACTTCAGCGCCACAGCCGTTTTCAGATAGCCCTCAATGCAAAGGCTCTAGACGCAAATATTGGTGTGAGAGCTAATTCAATCAAGGAAACACTGCATGTTGGTGAAGGGCATATTAAAGAAGGATCAGCCGAGTGGTTCTTGTGCGAGAACAACTTCATTTGGCTCACTAACTTCACACACCATCAGGCTTCCAAGCAGCTCTCAAGGAAACTCAGTTTTCACACTCTATGCTTAGTACCCTTTGAGTGCATTATCTAGGAATGAACCTGGTAGAGCATCCCACACAAACGAATGCTCCACATGCAGGTTTCACATGCCACCAACTCCACATTCTCAGGCAACTTCAGCGCCACAGCCGTTTTCAGATAGCCCTCAATGCAAAGGATCTAGACGCAAATATTGGTGTGAGAGCTACTTCAATCAAGGAAACACTGCATGTTGGTGAAGGGCATATTGAAGAAGGATCAGCCGAGTGGTTCTTGTGGGAGAACAACTCCATTTGGCTCACTAACTTCACACACCATCAGGCTTCCAAGCAGCTCTCAAGGAAACTCAGTTTTCACACTCTATGCTTAGTGCCCTTTGAGTGCATTATCTAGGAATGAACCTGGTAGAGCATCCCACACAAACGAATGCTCCACATGCGGGTTTCACATGCCACCAACTCCACATTCTCAGGCAACTTCAGCGCCACAGCCGTTTTCAGATAGCCCTCAATGCAAAGGCTCTGGACACAAATATTGGTGTGAGAGCTAATTCAATCAAGGAAACACTGCATGTTGGTGAAGGGCATATTGAAGAAGGATCAGCCGAGTGGTTCTTGTGGGAGAACAACTCCATTTGGCTCACTAACTTCACACACCATCAGGCTCCCAAGCAGCTCTCAAGGAAACTCAGTTTTCACACTCTATGCTTAGTGCCCTTTGAGTGCCTAGGACTGAAATGAAGCTTGGAGAGCATCCCACATAAACGAATGCTTCACATGCGGGTTTCACATGCCACCAACTCCACATTCTCAGGCAACTTCAGCGCCACAGCCGTTTTCAGATAGCCCTCAATGCAAAGGCTCTAGACGCAAATATTGGTGTGAGAGCTAATTCAATCAAGGAAACATGGCATGTTGTTGAAGGGCATATTGAAGAAGGATCAGCCGAGTGGTTCTTGTGGGAGAACAACTCCATTTGGCTCACTAACTTCACACACCATCAGGCTTCCAAGCAGCTCTCAAGGAAACTCAGTTTTCACACTCTATGCTTAGTGGCCTTTGAGTGCCTAGGACTGAAATGAAGCTTGGAGAGCATCCCACACAAACGAATGCTTCACATGCGGGTTTCACATGCCACCAACTCCACATTCACAGGCAACTTCAGCGCCACAGCCGTTTTCAGATAGCCCTCAATGCAAAGGCTCTAGACGCAAATATTGGTGTGAGAGCTAATTCAATCAAGGAAACACTGCATGTTGGTGAAGGGCATATTGAAGAAGGACCAGCCGAGTGGTTCTTGTGGGAGAACAACTCCATTTGGCTCACTAACTTCACACACCATCAGGCTTCCAAGCAGCTCTCAAGGAAACTCAGTTTTCACACTCTATGCTTAGTGCCCTTTGAGTGCATTATCTAGGAATGAACCTGGTAGAGCATCCCACACAAACGAATGCTCCACATGCGGGTTTCACATGCCACCAACTCCACATTCTCAGGCAACTTCAGCGCCACAGCCGTTTTCAGATAGCCCTCAATGCAAAGGCTCTGGACACAAATATTGGTGTGAGAGCTAATTCAATCAAGGAAACACTGCATGTTGGTGAAGGGCATATTGAAGAAGGATCAGCCGAGTGGTTCTTGTGGGAGAACAACTCCATTTGGCTCACTAACTTCACACACCATCAGGCTTCCAAGCAGCTCTCAAGGAAACTCAGTTTTCACACTCTATGCTTAGTGCCCTTTGAGTGCCTAGGACTGAAATGAAGCTTGGAGAGCATCCCACATAAACGAATGCTCCACATGCGGGTTTCACATGCCACCAACTCCACATTCACAGGCAACTTCAGCGCCACAGCCGTTTTCAGATAGCCCTCAATGCAAAGGCTCTAGACGCAAATATTGATGTGAGAGCTAATTCAATCAAGGAAACACTGCATGTTGGTGAAGGGCATATTGAAGAAGGATCAGCCGAGTGGTTCTTGTGGGAGAACAACTCCATTTGGCTCACTAACTTCACACACCATCAGGCTTCCAAGCAGCTCTCAAGGAAACTCAGTTTTCACACTCTATGTTTAGTGCGCTTTGAGTGCATTATCTAGGAATGAACCTGGTAGAGCATCCCACACAAACGAATGCTCCACATGCAGGGTTTCACATGCCACCAACTCCACATTCACAGGCAACTTCAGCGCCACAGCCATTTTCAGATAGCCCTCAATGCAAAGGCTCTAGACGCAAATATTGGTGTGAGAGCTAAATCAATCAAGGAAACACTGCATGTTGGTGAAGGGCATATTGAAGAAGGATCAGCCGAGTGGTTCTTGTGGGAGAACAACTCCATTTGGCTCACTAACTTCACACACCATCAGGCTTCCAAGCAGCTCTCAAGGAAACTCAGTTTTCACACTCTATGTTTAGTGCCCTTTGAGTGCATTATCTAGGAATGAATCTGGTAGAGCATCCCACACAAACGAATGCTCCACATGCAGGTTTCACATGCCACCAACTCCACATTCACAGGCAACTTCAGCGCCACAGCCGTTTTCAGATAGCCCTCAATGCAAAGGCTCTAGACGCAAATATTGGTGTGAGAGCTAAATCAATCAAGGAAACACTGCATGTTGGTGAAGGGCATATTGAAGAAGGATCAGCCGAGTGGTTCTTGTGGGAGAACAACTCCATTTGGCTCACTAACTTCACACACCATCAGGCTTCCAAGCAGCTCTCAAGGAAACTCAGTTTTCACACTCTATGTTTAGTGCCCTTTGAGTGCATTATCTAGGAATGAATCTTGTAGAGCATCCCACACAAACGAATGCTCCACATGCAGGTTTCACATGCCACCAACTCCACATTCACAGGCAACTTCAGCGCCACAGCCGTTTTCAGATAGCCCTCAATGCAAAGGCTCTAGACGCAAATATTGGTGCGAGAGCTAATTCAATCAAGGAAACACTGCATGTTGGTGAAGGGCATATTGAAGAAGGATCAGCCGAGTGGTTCTTATGGGAGAACAACTCCATTTGGCTCACTAACTTCACACACCATCAGGCTTCCAAGCAGCTCTCAAGGAAACTCAGTTTTCACACTCTATGCTTAGTGCTCTTTGAGTGCATTGTCTAGGAATGAACCTGGTAGAGCATCCCACACAAACGAATGCTCCACATGCGGGTTTCACATGCCACCAACTCCACATTCTCAGGCAACTTCAGCGCCACAGCCGTTTTCAGATAGCCCTCAATGCAAAGGCTCTAGACACAAATATTGGTGTGAGAGCTAATTCAATCAAGGAAACACTGCATGTTGGTGAAGGGCATATTGAAGAAGGATCAGCCGAGTGGTTCTTCTGGGAGAACAACTCCATTTGGCTCACTAACTTCACACACCATCAGGCTTCCAAGCAGCTCTCAAGGAAACTCAGTTTTCACACTCTATGCTTAGTGCCCTTTGAGTGCCTAGGACTGAAATGAAGCTTGGAGAGCATCCCACACAAACGAATGCTCCACATGCGGGTTTCACATGCCACCAACTCCACATTCACAGGCAACTTCAGCGCCACAGCCGTTTTCAGATAGCCCTCAATGCAAAGGCTCTAGACGCAAATATTGGTGTGAGAGCTAATTCAATCAAGGAAACACTGCATGTTGGTGAAGGGCATATTGAAGAAGGACCAGCCTAGTGGTTCTTGTGGGAGAACAACTCCATTTGGCTCACTAACTTCACACACCATCAGGCTTCCAAGCAGCTCTCAAGGAAACTCAGTTTTCACACTCTATGTTTAGTGCCCTTTGAGTGCATTATCTAGGAATGAACCTGGTAGAGCATCCCACACAAACGAATGCTCCACATGAAGGTTTCACATGCCACCAACTCCACATTCACAGGCAACTTCAGCGCCACAGCCGTTTTCAGATAGCCCTCAATGCAAATTATCTAGACGCAAATATTGGTGTGAGAGCTAATTCAATCAAGGAAACACTGCATGTTGGTGAAGGGCATATTGAAGAAGGATCAGCCGAGTGGTTCTTGTGGGAGAACAACTCCATTTGGCTCACTAACTTCACACACCATCAGGCTTCCAAGCAGCTCTCAAGGAAACTCAGTTTTCACACTCTATGCTTAGTGCCCTTTGAGTGCATTATCTAGGAATGAACCTGGTAGAGCATCCCACACAAAGGAATGCTCCACATGCAGGTTTCACATGCCACCAACTCCACATTCTCAGGCAACATCAGCGCCACACCCGTTTTCAGATAGCCCTCAATGCAAAGGATCTAGACGCAAATATTGGTGTGAGAGCTAATTCAATCAAGGAAACACTGCATGTTGGTGAAGGGCATATTGAAGAAGGATCAGCCGAGTGGTTCTTGTGGGACAACAACTCCATTTGGCTCACTAACTTCACACACCATCAGGCTTCCAAGCAGCTCTCAAGGAAACTCAGTTTTCACACTCTATGCTTAGTGCCCTTTGAGTGCCTAGGACTGAAATGAAGCTTGGAGAGCATCCCACATAAACGAATGCTTCACATGCGGGTTTCACATGCCACCAACTCCACCTTCACAGGCAACTTCAGCGCCACAGCCGTTTTCAGATAGCCCTCAATGCAAAGGCTCTAGACGCAAATATTGGTGTGAGAGCTAATTCAATCAAGGAAACACTGCATGTTGGTGAAGGGCATATTGAAGAAGGATCAGCCGAGTGGTTCTTGTGGGAGAACAACTCCATTTGGCTCACTAACTTCACACACCATCAGGCTTCCAAGCAGCTCTCAAGGAAACTCAGTTTTCACACTCTATGCTTAGTGCCCTTTGAGTGCATTATCTAGGAATGAACCTGGTAGAGCATCCCACACAAAGGAATGCTCCACATGCAGGTTTCACATGCCACCAACTCCACATTCTCAGGCAACTTCAGCGCCACAGCCGTTTTCAGATAGCCCTCAATGCAAAGGATCTAGACGCAAATATTGGTGTGAGAGCTACTTCAATCAAGGAAACACTGCATGTTGGTGAAGGGCATATTGAAGAAGGATCAGCTAGTGGACAACAACTCCATTTGCTCACTAACTTCACACACCATCAGGCTTCCAAGCAGCTCTCAAGGAAACTCAGTTTTCACACACTATGTTTAGTGCCCTTTGAGTGCCTAGGACTGAAATGAAGCTTGGTCAGCATCCCACACAAACGAATGCTTCACATGCGGGTTTCACATGCCACCAACTCCACATTCACAGGCAACTTCAGCGCCACACCCGTTTTCAGATAGCCCTCAATGCAAAGGCCTATAGACGCAAATATTGGTGTGAGAGCTAATTCAATCAAGGAAACACTGCATGTTGGTGAAGGGCATATTGAAGAAGGATCAGCCGAGTGGTTCTTGTGGGAGAACAACTCCATTTGGCTCACTAACTTCACACACCATCAGGCTTCCAAGCAGCTCTCAAGGAAACTCAGTTTTCACACTCTATGCTTAGTGCCCTTTGAGTGCATTATCTAGGAATGAACCTGGTAGAGCATCCCACACAAACGAATGCTCCACATGCGGTTTCACATGCCACCAACTCCACATTCTCAGGCAACTTCAGCGCCACAGCCGTTTTCAGATAGCCCTCAATGCAAAGGCTCTAGGACACAAATATTGGTGTGAGAGCTAATTCAATCAAGGAAACACTGCATGTTGGTGAAGGGCATATTGAAGAAGGATCAGCCGAGTGGTTCTTGTGGGAGAACAACTCCATTTGGCTCACTAACTTCACACACCATCAGGCTTCCAAGCAGCTCTCAAGGAAACTCAGTTTTCACACTCTATGCTTAGTGCCCTTTGAGTGCCTAGGACTGAAATGAAGCTTGGAGAGCATCCCACACGTAAACGAATGCTTCACATGCGGGTTTCACATGCCACCAACTCCACATTCACAGGCAACTTCAGCGCCACAGCCGTTTTCAGATAGCCCTCAATGCAAAGGCTCTAGACGCAAATATTGATGTGAGAGCTAATTCAATCAAGGAAACACTGCATGTTGGTGAAGGGCATATTGAAGAAGGACCAGCCTAGTGGTTCTTGTGGGAGAACAACTCCATTTGGCTCACTAACTTCACACACCATCAGGCTTCCAAGCAGCTCTCAAGGAAACTCAGTTTTCACCACTCTATGTTTAGTGCCCTTTGAGTGCATTATCTAGGAATGAACCTGGTAGAGCATCCCACACAAACGAATGCTCCACATGCAGGGTTTCACATGCCACCAACTCCACATTCACAGGCAACTTCAGCGCCACAGCCGTTTTCAGATAGCCCTCAATGCAAAGGCTCTAGACGCAAATATTGGTGTGAGAGCTAAATCAATCAAGGAAACACTGCATGTTGGTGAAGGGCATATTGAAGAAGGATCAGCCGAGTGGTTCTTGTGGGAGAACAACTCCATTTGGCTCACTAACTTCACACACCATCAGGCTTCCAAGCAGCTCTCAAGGAAACTCAGTTTTCACACTCTATGCTTAGTGCCCTTTGAGTTCCTAGGACTGAAATGAAGCTTGGAGAGCATCCCACACAAACGAATGCTCCACATGCGGGTTTCACATGCCACCAACTCCACATTCACAGGCAACTTCAGCGCCACAGCCGTTTTCAGATAGCCCTCAATGCAAAGGCTCTAGACGCAAATATTGGTGTGAGAGCTAATTCAATCAAGGAAACACTGCATGTTGGTGAAGGGCATATTGAAGAAGGATCAGCCGAGTGGTTCTTGTGGAGAACAACTCCATTTGGCTCACTAACTTCACACACCATCAGGCTTCCAAGCAGCTCTCAAGGAAACTCAGTTTTCACACTCTATGTTTAGTGCCCTTTGAGTGCCTAGGACTGAAATGAAGCTTGGAGAGATCCCACATAAACGAATGCTTCACATGCGGGTTTCACATGCCACCAACTCCACATTCACAGGCAACTTCAGCGCCATAGCCGTTTTCAGATAGCCCTCAATGCAAAGGCTCTAGACGCAAATATTGGTGTGAGAGCTAATTCAATCAAGAAACACTGCATGTTGGTGAAGGGCATATTGAAGAAGGATCAGCCGAGTGGTTCTTGTGGGAGAACAACTCCATTTGGCTCACTAACTTCACACACCATCAGGCTTCCAAGCAGCTCTCAAGGAAACTCAGTTTTCACACTCTATGCTTAGTGCCCTTTGAGTTCCTAGGACTGAAATGAAGCTTGGAGAGCATCCCACACAAACGAATGCTCCACATGCGGGTTTCACATGCCACCAACTCCACATTCACAGGCAACTTCAGCGCCACAGCCGTTTTCAGATAGCCCTCAATGCAAAGGCTCTAGACGCAAATATTGGTGTGAGAGCTAATTCAATCAAGGAAACACTGCATGTTGGTGAAGGGGCATATTGAAGAAGGATCAGCCGAGTGGTTCTTGTGGGAGAACAACTCCATTTGGCTCACTAACTTCACACACCATCAGGCTTCCAAGCAGCTCTCAAGGAAACTCAGTTTTCACACTCTATGTTTAGTGCCCTTTGAGTGCCTAGGACTGAAATGAAGCTTGGAGAGAATCCCACATAAACGAATGCTTCACATGCGGTTTCACATGCCACCAACTCCACATTCACAGGCAACTTCAGCGCCATAGCCGTTTTCAGATAGCCCTCAATGCAAAGGCTCTAGACGCAAATATTGGTGTGAGAGCTAATTCAATCAAGGAAACACTGCATGTTGGTGAAGGGCATATTGAAGAAGGATCAGCCGAGTGGTTCTTGTGGGAGAACAACTCCATTTGGCTCACTAACTTCACACACCATCAGGCTTCCAAGCAGCTCTCAAGGAAACTCAGTTTTCACACTCTATGCTTAGTGCCCTTTGAGTGCATTATCTAGGAATGAACCTGGTAGAGCATCCCACACAAACGAATGCTCCACATGCGGGTTTCACATGCCACCAACTCCACATTCTCAGGCAACTTCAGCGCCACAGCCGTTTTCAGATAGCCCTCAATGCAAAGGCTCTGGACACAAATATTGGTGTGAGAGCTAATTCAATCAAGGAAACACTGCATGTTGGTGAAGGGCATATTGAAGAAGGATCAGCCGAGTGGTTCTTGTGGGAGAACAACTCCATTTGGCTCACTAACTTCACACACCATCAGGCTTCCAAGCAGCTCTCAAGGAAACTCAGTTTTCACACTCTATGCTTAGTGGCCATTGAGTGCCTAGGACTGAAATGAAGCTTGGAGAGCATCCCACGTAAACGAATGCTTCACATGCGGGTTTCACATGCCACCAACTCCACATTCACAGGCAACTTCAGCGCCACAGCCGTTTTCAGATAGCCCTCAATGCAAAGGCTCTAGACGCAAATATTGATGTGAGAGCTAATTCAATCAAGGAAACACTGCATGTTGGTGAAGGGCATATTGAAGAAGGACCAGCCCTAGTGGTTCTTGTGGGAGAACAACTCCATTTGGCTCACTAACTTCACACACCATCAGGCTTCCAAGCAGCTCTCAAGGAAACTCAGTTTTCACACTCTATGTTTAGTGCCCTTTGAGTGCATTATCTAGGAATGAACCTGGTAGAGCATCCCACACAAACGAATGCTCCACATGCAGGGTTTCACATGCCACCAACTCCACATTCACAGGCAACTTCAGCGCCACAGCCGTTTTCAGATAGCCCTCAATGCAAAGGCTCTAGACGCAAATATTGGTGTGAGAGCTAAATCAATCAAGGAAACACTGCATGTTGGTGAAGGGCATATTGAAGAAGGATCAGCCGAGTGGTTCTTGTGGGAGAACAACTCCATTTGGCTCACTAACTTCACACACCATCAGGCTTCCAAGCAGCTCTCAAGGAAACTCAGTTTTCACACTCTATGCTTAGTGCCCTTTGAGTTCCTAGGACTGAAATGAAGCTTGGAGAGCATCCCACACAAACGAATGCTCCACATGCGGGTTTCACATGCCACCAACTCCACATTCACAGGCAACTTCAGCGCCACAGCCGTTTTCAGATAGCCCTCAATGCAAAGGCTCTAGACGCAAATATTGGTGTGAGAGCTATTCAATCAAGGAAACACTGCATGTTGGTGAAGGGCATATTGAAGAAGGATCAGCCGAGTGGTTCTTGTGGGAGAACAACTCCATTTGGCTCACTAACTTCACACACCATCAGGCTTCCAAGCAGCTCTCAAGGAAACTCAGTTTTCACACTCTATGCTTAGTGCCCTTTGAGTGCATTACCTAGGAATGAACCTGGTAGAGCATCCCACACAAACGAATGCTCAAATGCGGGTTTCACATGCCACCAACTCCACATTCAGAGGCAACTTCAGCGCCACAGCCGTTTTCAGAGAGCACTCAATGCAAAGGCTCTAGACGCAAATATTGGTGTGAGAGCTAATTCAATCAAGGAAACACTGCATGTTGGTGAAGGGCATATTGAAGAAGGATCAGCCGAGTGGTTCTTGTGGGAGAACAACTCATTTGGCTCACTAACTTCACACACCATCAGGCTTCCAAGCAGCTCTCAAGGAAACTCAGTTTTCACACTCTATGTTTAGTGCCCTTTGAGTGCATTATCTAGGAATGAATCTGGTAGAGCATCCCACACAAACGAATGCTCCACATGCAGGTTTCACATGCCACCAACTCCACATTCACAGGCAACTTCAGCGCCACAGCCGTTTTCAGATAGCCCTCAATGCAAAGGCTCTAGACGCAAATATTGGTGCGAGAGCTAATTCAATCAAGGAAACACTGCATGTTGGTGAAGGGCATATTGAAGAAGGATCAGCCGAGTGGTTCTTGTGGGAGAACAACTCCATTTGGCTCACTAACTTCACACACCATCAGGCTTCCAAGCAGCTCTCAAGGAAACTCAGTTTTCACACTCTATGCTTAGTGCCCTTTAAGTGCCTAGGACTGAAATGAAGCTTGGAGAGCATCCCACATAAACGAATGCTCCACATGCGGGTTTCACATGCCACCAACTCCACATTCACAGGCAACTTCAGCGCCACAGCCGTTTTCAGATAGCCCTCAATGCAAAGGCTCTAGACGCAAATATTGTGTGAGAGCTAATTCAATCAAGGAAACACTGCATGTTGGTGAAGGGGCATATTGAAGAAGGATCAGCCGAGTGGTTCTTGTGGGAGAACAACTCCATTTGGCTCACTAACTTCACACACCATCAGGCTTCCAAGCAGCTCTCAAGGAAACTCAGTTTTCACACTCTATGCTTAGTGCCCTTTGAGTGCATTATCTAGGAATGAACCTGGTAGAGCATCCCACACAAACGAATGCTCCACATGCGGGTTTCACATGCCACCAACTCCACATTCTCAGGCAACTTCAGCGCCACAGCCGTTTTCAGATAGCCCTCAATGCAAAGGCTCTAGACGCAAATATTGGTGTGAGAGCTAATTCAATCAAGGAAACACTGCATGTTGTTGAAGGGCATATTGAAGAAGGATCAGCCGAGTGGTTCTTGTGGGAGAACAACTCCATTTGGCTCACTAACTTCACACACCATCAGGCTTCCAAGCAGCTTCTCAAGGAAACTCAGTTTTCACACTCTATGCTTAGTGCCCTTTGAGTGCATTATCTAGGAATGAACCTGGTAGAGCATCCCACACAAAGGAATGCTCCACATGCAGGTTTCACATGCCACCAACTCCACATTCTCAGGCAACTTCAGCGCCACAGCCGTTTTCAGATAGCCCTCAATGCAAAGGATCTAGACGCAAATATTGGTGTGAGAGCTAATTCAATCAAGGAAACACTGCATGTTGGTGAAGGGCATATTGAAGAAGGACCAGCCTAGTGGTTCTTGTGGGAGAACAACTCCATTTGGCTCACTAACTTCACACACCATCAGGCTTCCAAGCAGCTCTCAAGGAAACTCAGTTTTCACACTCTATGCTTAGTGCCCTTTGAGTGCATTACCTAGGAATGAACCTGGTAGAGCATCCCACACAAACGAATGCTCCAAATGCGGGTTTCACATGCCACCAACTCCACATTCAGAGGCAACTTCAGCGCCACAGCCGTTTTCAGAGAGCACTCAATGCAAAGGCTCTAGACGCAAATATTGGTGTGAGAGCTAATTCAATCAAGGAAACACTGCATGTTGGTGAAGGGCATATTGAAGAAGGATCAGCCGAGTGGTTCTTGTGGGAGAACAACTCCATTTGGCTCACTAACTTCACACACCATCAGGCTTCCAAGCAGCTCTCAAGGAAACTCAGTTTTCACACTCTATGTTTAGTGCCCTTTGAGTGCATTATCTAGGAATGAATCTGGTAGAGCATCCCACACAAACGAATGCTCCACATGCAGGTTTCACATGCCACCAACTCCACATTCACAGGCAACTTCAGCGCCACAGCCGTTTTCAGATAGCCCTCAATGCAAAGGCTCTAGACGCAAATATTGGTGCGAGAGCTAATTCAATCAAGGAAACACTGCATGTTGGTGAAGGGCATATTGAAGAAGGATCAGCCGAGTGGTTCTTGTGGGAAGAACAACTCCATTTGGCTCACTAACTTCACACACCATCAGGCTTCCAAGCAGCTCTCAAGGAAACTCAGTTTTCACACTCTATGCTTAGTGCCCTTTAAGTGCCTACGACTGAAATGAAGCTTGGAGAGCATCCCACATAAACGAATGCTCCACATGCGGGTTTCACATGCCACCAACTCCACATTCACAGGCAACTTCAGCGCCACAGCCGTTTTCAGATAGCCCTCAATGCAAAGGCTCTAGACGCAAATATTGGTGTGAGAGCTAATTCAATCAAGGAAACACTGCATGTTGGTGAAGGGCATATTGAAGAAGGATCAGCCGAGTGGTTCTTGTGGGAGAACAACTCCATTTGGCTCACTAACTTCACACACCATCAGGCTTCCAAGCAGCTCTCAAGGAAACTCAGTTTCACACTCTATGCTTAGTGCCCTTTGAGTGCATTATCTAGGAATGAACCTGGTAGAGCATCCCACACAAACGAATGCTCCACATGCGGGTTTCACATGCCACCAACTCCACATTCTCAGGCAACTTCAGCGCCACAGCCGTTTTCAGATAGCCCTCAATGCAAAGGCTCTAGACGCAAATATTGGTGTGAGAGCTAATTCAATCAAGGAAACACTGCATGTTGTTGAAGGGCATATTGAAGAAGGATCAGCCGAGTGGTTCTTGTGGGAGAACAACTCCATTTGGCTCACTAACTTCACACACCATCAGGCTTCCAAGCAGCTCTCAAGGAAACTCAGTTTTCACACTCTATGCTTAGTGCCCTTTGAGTGCATTATCTAGGAATGAACCTGGTAGAGCATCCCACACAAAGGAATGCTCCACATGCAGGTTTCACATGCCACCAACTCCACATTCTCAGGCAACTTCAGCGCCACAGCCGTTTTCAGATAGCCCTCAATGCAAAGGATCTAGACGCAAATATTGGTGTGAGAGCTAATTCAATCAAGGAAACACTGCATGTTGGTGAAGGGCATATTGAAGAAGGACCAGCCTAGTGGTTCTTGTGGGAGAACAACTCCATTTGGCTCACTAACTTCACACACCATCAGGCTTCCAAGCAGCTCTCAAGGAAACTCAGTTTTCACACTCTATGTTTAGTGCCCTTTGAGTGCATTATCTAGGAATGAACCTGGTAGAGCATCCCACACAAACGAATGCTCCACATGCAGGGTTTCACATGCCACCAACTCCACATTCACAGGCAACTTCAGCGCCACAGCCGTTTTCAGATAGCCCTCAATGCAAAGGCTCTAGACGCAAATATTGGTGTGAGAGCTAAATCAATCAAGGAAACACTGCATGTTGGTGAAGGGCATATTGAAGAAGGATCAGCCGAGTGGTTCTTGTGGGAGAACAACTCCATTTGGCTCACTAACTTCACACACCATCAGGCTTCCAAGCAGCTCTCAAGGAAACTCAGTTTTCACACTCTATGCTTAGTGCCCTTTGAGTTCCTAGGACTGAAATGAAGCTTGGAGAGCATCCCACACAAACGAATGCTCCACATGCGGGTTTCACATGCCACCAACTCCACATTCACAGGCAACTTCAGCGCCACAGCCGTTTTCAGATAGCCCTCAATGCAAAGGCTCTAGACGCAAATATTGGTGTGAGAGCTAATTCAATCAAGGAAACACTGCATGTTGGTGAAGGGCATATTGAAGAAGGATCAGCCGAGTGGTTCTTGTGGGAGAACAACTCCATTTGGCTCACTAACTTCACACACCATCAGGCTTCCAAGCAGCTCTCAAGGAAACTCAGTTTTCACACTCTATGTTTAGTGCCCTTTGAATGCATTATCAAGGAATGAACCTGGTAGAGCATCCCACACAAACGAATGCTCCACATGCGGGTTTCACATGCCACCAACTCCACATTCACAGGCAACTTCAGCGCCACAGCCGTTTTCAGAAAGCCCTCAATGCAAAGGCTCTAGACGCAAATATTGGTGTGAGAGCTAATTCAATCAAGGAAACACTGCATGTTGGTGAAGGGCATATTGAAGAAGGATCAGCCGAGTGGTTCTTGTGGGAGAACAACTCCATTTGGCTCACTAACTTCACACACCATCAGGCTTCCAAGCAGCTCTCAAGGAAACTCAGTTTTCACACTCTATGCTTAATGCCCTTTGAGTGCATTATCTAGGAATGAACCTGGTAGAGCATCCCACACAAACGAATGCTCCACATGCGGGTTTCACATGCCACCAACTCCACATTCACAGGCAACTTCAGCGCCACAGCCGTTTTCAGATAGCCCTCAATGCAAAGGCTCTAGACGCAAATATTGGTGTGAGAGCTAATGCAATCAAGGAACACTGCATGTTGGTGAAGGGCATATTGAAGAAGGATCAGCCGAGTGGTTCTTGTGGAAGAACAACTCCATTTGGCTCACTAACTTCACACACCATCAGGCTTCCAAGCAGCTCTCAAGGAAACTCAGTTTTCACACTCTATGCTTAGTGCCCTTTGTATGGCTAGGACTGAAATGAACCTGGTAGAGCATCCCACACAAACGAATGCTCCACATGCAGGTTTCACATGCCACCAACTCCACATTCACAGGCAACTTCAGCGCCACAGCCGTTTTCAGATAGCCCTCAATGCAAAGGCTCTAGACGCAAATATTGGTGTGAGAGCTAATTCAATCAAGGAAACACTGCATGTTGGTGAAGGGCATATTGAAGAAGGATCAGCCGAGTGGTTCTTGTGGAGAACAACTCCATTTGGCTCACTAACTTCACACACCATCAGGCTTCCAAGAAGCTCTCAAGGAAACTCAGTTTTCACACTCTATGCTTAGTGCCCTTTGTGTGCCAGGACTGAAAAGAAGCTTGGTCAGCATCCCACACAAACGAATGCTCCCACATGCGGGTTTCACATGCCACCAACTCCACATTCACAGGCAACTTCAGCGCCACAGCCGTTTTCAGATAGCCCTCAATGCAAAGGCTCTAGACGCAAATATTGGTGTGAGAGCTAATTCAATCAAGGAAACACTGCATGTTGGTGAAGGGCATATTGAAGAAGGATCAGCCGAGTGGTTCTTGTGGGAGAACAACTCCATTTGGCTCACTAACTTCACACACCATCAGGCTTCCAAGCAGCTCTCAAGGAAACTCAGTTTTCACACTCTATGTTTAGTGCCCTTTGAATGCATTATCAAGGAATGAACCTGGTAGAGCATCCCACACAAACGAATGCTCCACATGCGGGTTTCACATGCCACCAACTCCACATTCACAGGCAACTTCAGCGCCACAGCCGTTTTCAGAAAGCCTCAATGCAAAGGCTCTAGACGCAAATATTGGTGTGAGAGCTAATTCAATCAAGGAAACACTGCATGTTGGTGAAGGGCATATTGAAGAAGGATCAGCCGAGTGGTTCTTGTGGGAGAACAACTCCATTTGGCTCACTAACTTCACACACCATCAGGCTTCCAAGCAGCTCTCAAGGAAACTCAGTTTTCACACTCTATGCTTAGTGCCCTTTGAGTGCATTATCTAGGAATGAACCTGGTAGAGCATCCCACACAAACGAATGCTCCACATGCGGGTTTCACATGCCACCAACTCCACATTCACAGGCAACTTCAGCGCCACAGCCGTTTTCAGATAGCCCTCAATGCAAAGGCTCTAGACGCAAATATTGGTGTGAGAGCTAATGCAATCAAGGAAACACTGCATGTTGGTGAAGGGCATATTGAAGAAGGATCAGCCGAGTGGTTCTTGTGACAGAACAACTCCATTTGGCTCACTAACTTCACACACCATCAGGCTTCCAAGCAGCTCTCAAGGAAACTCAGTTTTCACACTCTATGCTTAGTGCCCTTTGTAGGCTAGGACTGAAATGAACCTGGTAGAGCATCCCACACAAACGAATGCTCCACATGCAGGTTTTCACATGCCACCAACTCCACATTCACAGGCAACTTCAGCGCCACAGCCGTTTTCAGATAGCCCTCAATGCAAAGGCTCTAGACGCAAATATTGGTGTGAGAGCTAATTCAATCAAGGAAACACTGCATGTTGGTGAAGGGCATATTGAAGAAGGATCAGCCGAGTGGTTCTTGTGGGAGAACAACTCCATTTGGCTCACTAACTTCACACACCCTCAGGCTTCCAAGCAGCTCTCAAGGAACTCAGTTTTCACAGCTCTATGTTTAGTGCCCTTTGTATGGCTAGGACTGAAATGAACCTGGTAGAGCATCCCACACAAACAAATGCTCCACATGCGGGTTTCACATGCCACCAACTCCACATTCACAGGCAACTTCAGCGCCACAGCCGTTTTCAGATAGCCCTCAATGCAAAGGCTCTAGACGCAAATATTGGTGTGAGAGCTAATTCAATCAAGGAAACACTGCATGTTGGTGAAGGGCATATTGAAGAAGGATCAGCCGAGGTGGTTCTTGTGGGAGAACAACTCCATTTGGCTCACTAACTTCACACACCATCAGGCTTCCAAGCAGCTCTCAAGGAAACTCAGTTTTCACACTCTATGCTTAGTGCCCTTTGAAGGCTAGGACTGAAATGAACCTGGTAGAGCATCCCACACAAACGAATGCTCCACATGCGGGTTTCACATGCCACCAACTCCACATTCACAGGCAACTTCAGCGCCACAGCCGTTTTCAGATAGCCCTCAATGCAAAGGCTCTAGACGCAAATGTTGGTGTGAGAGCTTATTCAATCAAGGAAACACTGCATGTTGGTGAAGGGCATATTGAAGAAGGATCAGCCGAGTGGTTCTTGTGGGAGAACAACTCCATTTGGCTCACTAACTTCACACACCATCAGGCTTCCAAGCAGCTCTCAAGGAAACTCAGTTTTCACACTCTATGCTTAGTGCCCTTTGAGTGCATTATCTAGGAATGAACCTGGTAGAGCATCCCACACAAACGAATGCTCCACATGCGGGTTTCACATGCCACCAACCCCACATTCACAGGCAACTTCAGCGCCACAGCCGTTTTCAGATAGCCCTCAATGCAAAGGCTCTAGACGCAAATATTGGTGTGAGAGCTAATTCAATCAAGGAAACACTGCATGTTGGTGAAGGGCATATTGAAGAAGGATCAGCCGAGTGGTTCTTGTGGGAGAACAACTCCATTTGGCTCACTAACTTCACACACCATCAGGCTTCCAAGCAGCTCTCAAGGAAACTCAGTTTTCACACTCTATGTTTAGTGCCCTTTGAATGCATTATCAAGGAATGAACCTGGTAGAGCATCCCACACAAACGAATGCTCCACATGCGGGTTTCACATGCCACCAACTCCACATTCACAGGCAACTTCAGCGCCACAGCCGTTTTCAGATAGCCCTCATGCAAAGGTTCTAGAGGCAAATATTGGTGTGAGAGCTAATTCAATCAAGGAAACACTGCATGTTGGTGAAGGGCATATTGAAGAAGGATCAGCCGAGTGGTTCTTGTGGGAGAACAACTCCATTTGGCTCACTAACTTCACACACCATCAGGCTTCCAAGCAGCTCTCAAGGAAACTCAGTTTTCACACTCTATGCTTAGTGCTCTTTGTGTGCCCAGGACTGAAAAGAAGCTTGGTCAGCATCCCACACAAACGAATGCTCCACATGCGTTTTTCACATGCCACCAACTCCACATTCACAGGCAACTTCAGCGCCACAGCCGTTTTCAGATAGCCCTCAATGCAAAGGCTCTAGACGCAAATATTGGTGTGAGAGCTAATTCAATCAAGGAAACACTGCATGTTGGTGAAGGGCATATTGAAGAAGGATCAGCCGAGTGGTTCTTGTGGGAGAACAACTCCATTTGGCTCACTAACTTCACACACCATCAGGCTTCCAAGCAGCTCTCAAGGAAACTCAGTTTCAAGCTCTATGTTTAGTGCCCTTTGTATGGCTAGGACTGAAATGAACCTGGTAGAGCATCCCACACAAACGAATGCTCCACATGCGGGTTTCACATGCCACCAACTCCACATTCACAGGCAACTTCAGTGCCACAGCCGTTTTCAGATAGCCCTCAATGCAAAGGCTCTAGACGCAAATATTGGTGTGAGAGCTAATTCAATCAAGGAAACACTGCATGTTGGTGAAGGGCATATTGAAGAAGGATCAGCCGAGTGGTTCTTGTGGGAGAACAACTCCATTTGGCTCACTAACTTCACACACCATCAGGCTTCCAAGCAGCTCTCAAGGAAACTCAGTTTTCACACTCTATGCTTAGTGCCCTTTGAATGCATTATCAAGGAATGAACCTGGTAGAGCATCCCACACAAACGAATGCTCCACATGCGGGTTTCACATGCCACCAACTCCACATTCACAGGCAACTTCAGCGCCACAGCCGTTTTCAGATAGCCCTCAATGCAAAGGCTCTAGACGCAAATATTGGTGTGAGAGCTAATTCAATCAAGGAAACACTGCATGTTGGTGAAGGGCATATTGAAGAAGGATCAGCCGAGTGGTTCTTGTGGGAGAACAACTCCATTTGGCTCACTAACTTCACACACCATCAGGCTTCCAAGAAGCTCTCAAGGAAACTCAGTTTTCACACTCTATGCTTAGTGCTCTTTGTGTGCCCAGGACTGAAAAGAAGCTTGGTAAGCATCCCCACACAAACGAATGCTCCACATGCGGGTTTCACATGCCACCAACTCCACATTCACAGGCAACTTCAGCGCCACAGCCGTTTTCAGATAGCCCTCAATGCAAAGGCTCTAGACGCAAATATTGGTGTGAGAGCTAATTCAATCAAGGAAACACTGCATGTTGGTGAAGGGCATATTGAAGAAGGATCAGCTGAGTGGTTCTTGTGGAGAACAACTCCATTTGGCTCACTAACTTCACACACCATCAGGCTTCCAAGCAGCTCTCAAGGAAACTCAGTTTTCACACTCTATGTTTAGTGCCCTTTGAATGCATTATCAAGGAATGAACCTGGTAGAGCATCCCACACAAACGAATGCTCCACATGCGGGTTTCACATGCCACCAACTCCACATTCACAGGCAACTTCAGCGCCACAGCCGTTTTCAGATAGCCCTCAATGCAAAGGCTCTAGACGCAAATATTGGTGTGAGAGCTAATTCAATCAAGGAAACACTGCATGTTGGTGAAGGGCATATTGAAGAAGGATCAGCCGAGTGGTTCTTGTGGAGAACAACTCCATTTGGCTCACTAACTTCACACACCATCAGGCTTCCAAGCAGCTCTCAAGGAAACTCAGTTTTCACGCTCTATGCTTAGTGCCCTTTGTATGGATAGGACTGAAATGAACCTGGTAGAGCATCCCACACAAACGAATGCTCCACATGCGGGTTTCACATGCCACCAACTCCACATTCACAGGCAACTTCAGCGCCACAGCCGTTTTCAGATAGCCCTCAATGCAAAGGCTCTAGACGCAAATATTGGTGTGAGAGCTAATTCAATCAAGGAAACACTGCATGTTGGTGAAGGGCATATTGAAGAAGGATCAGCCGAGTGGTTCTTGTGGGAGAACAACTCCATTTGGCTCACTAACTTCACACACCATCAGGCTTCCAAGCAGCTCTCAAGGAACTCAGTTTTCACGCTCTATGCTTAGTGCCCTTTGTATGGCTAGGACTGAAATGAACCTGGTAGAGCATCCCACACAAACGAATGCTCCACATGCGGGTTTCACATGCCACCAACTCCACATTCACAGGCAACTTCAGCGCCACAGCCGTTTTCAGATAGCCCTCAATGCAAAGGCTCTAGATGCAAATATTGGTGTGAGAGCTAATTCAATCAAGGAAACACTGCATGTTGGTGAAGGGCATATTGAAGAAGGATCAGCCGAGTGGTTCTTGTGGGAGAACAACTCCATTTGGCTCACTAACTTCACACACCATCAGGCTTCCAAGCAGCTCTCAAGGAAACTCAGTTTTCACACTCTATGCTTAGTGCCCTTTGAGTGCATTATCTAGGAATGAACCTGGTAGAGCATCGCACACAAACGAATGCTCCACATGCAGCTTTCACATGCCACCAACTCCACATTCACAGGCAACTTCAGCGCCACAGCCGTTTTCAGATAGCCCTCAATTGAAAGGCTCTAGACGCAAATATTGGTGTGAGAGCTAATTCAATCAAGGAAACACTGCATGTTGGTGAAGGGCATATTGAAGAAGGATCAGCCGAGTGGTTCTTGTGGGAGAACAACTCCATTTGGCTCACTAACTTCACACACCATCAGGCTTCCAAGCAGCTCTCAAGGAAACTCAGTTTTCACACTCTATGCTTAGTGCCCTTTGAGTGCCTAA
>NW_026700118.1:0-25920 GCF_030435755.1 Ochotona princeps
TTCACACACCATCAGGCTTCCAAGCAGCTCTCAAGGAAACTCAGTTTTCACACTCTATGCTTAGTGCTCTTTGTGTGCCTAGGACTGAAATGAAGCTTGGTGAGCATCCCACACAAACGAATGCTCCACATGCGGGTTTCACATGCCACCAACTCCACATTCACAGGCAACTTCAGCGCCACAGCCGTTTTCAGATAGCCCTCAATGCAAAGGCTCTAGACGCAAATATTGGTGTGAGAGCTAATTGAATCAAGGAAACACTGCATGTTGGTGAAGGGCATATTGAAGAAGGATCAGCCGAGTGGTTCTTGTGGGAGAACAACTCCATTTGGCTCACTAACTTCACACACCATCAGGCTTCCAAGCAGCTCTCAAGGAAACTCAGTTTTCACACTCTAGGCTTAGTGCCCTTTGAGTGCGTTATCTAGGAATGAACCTGGTAGAGCATCCTACACAAACGAATGCTCCACATGCGGGTTTCACATGCCACCAACTCCACATTCACAGGCAACATAAGCGCCACAGCCGTTTTCAGATAGCCCTCAATGCAAAGGCTCTAGATGCAACTATTGGTGTGAGAGCTAATTCAATCAAGGAAACACTGCATGTTGGTGAAGGGCATATTGAAGAAGGATCAGCCGAGTGGTTCTTGTGGGAGAACAACTCCATTTGGCTCACTAACTTCACACACCATCAGGCTTCCAAGCAGCTCTCAAGGAAACTCAGTTTTCACACTCTATGCTTAGTGCCCTATGAGTGCCTAGGACTGAAAGGAAGCTTGGTCAGCATCCACACAAACGAATGCTCCACATGCGGGTTTCACATGCCACCAACTCCACATTCACAGGCAACTTCAGCGCCACAGCCGTTTTCAGATAGCCCTCAATGCAAAGGCTCTAGACGCAAATATTGGTGTGAGAGCTAATTCAATCAAGGAAACACTGCATGTTGGTGAAGGGCATATTGAAGAAGGATCAGCCGAGTGGTTCTTGTGGGAAAACAACTCCATTTGGCTCACTAACTTCACACACCATCAGGCTTCCAAGCATCTCTCAAGGAAACTCAGTTTTCACACTCTATGCTTAGTGCTCTTTGTATGCCTAGGACTGAAATGAAGCTTGGTCAGCATCCCACACAAACGAATGCTCTACATGCGGGTTTCACATGCCACCAACTCCACATTCACAGGCAACTTCAGCGCCACAGCCGTTTTCAGATAGCCCTCAATGCCAATTCTCTAGACGCAAATATTGGTGTGAGAGCTAATTCAATCAAGGAAACACTGCATGTTGGTGAAGGGCATATTGAAGAAGGATCAGCTGAGTGGTTCTTGTGGGAGAACAACTCCATTTGGCTCACTAACTTCACACACCATCAGGCTTCCAAGCAGCTCTCAAGGAAACTCAGTTTTCACACTCTATGCTTAGTGCCCTATGAGTACCTAGGACTGAGATGAACCTGGTAGAGCATCCCACACAAACGAATGCTCCACATGCGGGTTTCACATGCCACCAACTCCACATTCACAGGCAAATTCAGTGCCACAGCCGTTTTCAGATAGCCCTCAATGCAAAGGCTCTAGACACAAATATTGGTGTGAGAGCTAATTCAATCAAGGAAACACTGCATGTTGGTGAAGGGCATATTGAAGAAGGATCAGCCGAGTGGTTCTTGTGGGAGAACAACTCCATTTGGCTCACTAACTTCACACACCATCAGGCTTCCAAGCAGCTCTCAAGGAAACTCAGTTTTCACACTCTATGCTTAGTGCCCTTTGAGTGCATTATCTAGGAATGAACCTGGTAGAGCATCCCACACAAACGAATGCTCCACATCGGGTTTCACATGCCACCAACTCCACATTCACAGGCAACTTCAGCGCCACAGCCGTTTTCAGATAGCCCTCAATGCAAAGGCTCTAGACGCAAATATTGGTGTGAGAGCTAATTCAATCAAGGAAACACTGCATGTTGGTGAAGGGCATATTGAAGAAGGATCAGCCGAGTGGTTCTTGTGGGAGAACAACTCCATTTGGCTCACTAACTTCACACACCATCAGGCTTCCAAGCAGCTCTCAAGGAAACTCAGTTTTCACACTCTATGCTTAGTGCCCTTTGTGCGCCTAGGACTGAAATGAAGCTTGGTCAGCATCCCACAGAAAAGAATGCTCCACATGCGGGTTTCACATGCCACCAACTCCACATTCACAGGCAACTTCAGCGCCACAGCCGTTTTCAGATAGCCCTCAATGCAAAGGCTCTAGACGCAAATATTGGTGTGAGAGCTAATTCAATCAAGGAAACACTGCATGTTGGTGAAGGGCATATTGAAGAAGGATCAGCCGAGTGGTTCTTGTGCGAGAACAACTCCATTTGGCTCACTAACTTCACACACCATCAGGCTTCCAAGCAGCTCTCAAGGAAACTCAGGTTTCACACACTCTATGCTTAGTGCCCTTTGTGTGCCTAGGACTGAAATGAAGCTTGGTCAGCATCCCACACAAACGAATGCTCCACATGCGGGTTTCACATGCCACCAACTCCACATTCACAGGCAACTTCAGCGCCACAGCCGTTTTCAGATAGCCCTCAATGCAAAGGCTCTAGACGCAAATATTGGTGTGAGAGCTAATTCAATCAAGGAAACACTGCATGTTGGTGAAGGGCATATTGAAGAAGGATCAGCCGAGTGGTTCTTGTGGGAGAACAACTCCATTTGGCTCACTAACTTCACACACCATCAGGCTTCCATGCAACTCTCAAGGAAACTCAGTTTTCACACTCTATGCTTAGTGCCCTTTGTGTGCCTAGGACTGAAATGAAGCTTGGTCAGCATCCCACAGAAACGAATGCTCCACATGCGGGTTTCACATGCCACCAACTCCACATTCACAGGCAACTTCAGCGCCACAGCCGTTTTCAGATAGCCCTCAATGCAAAGGCTCTAGACGCAAATATTGGTGTGAGAGCTAATTCAATCAAGGAAACACTGCATGTTGGTGAAGGGCATATTGAAGAAGGATCAGCCGAGTGGTTCTTGTGGGAGAACAACTCCATTTGGCTCACTAACTTCACACACCATCAGGCTTCCAAGCAGCTCTCAAGGAAACTCAGTTTTCACACTCTATGCTTAGTGCCCTTTGAGTGCCTAGGACTGAAATGAAGCTTGGTCAGCATCCCACACAAACGAATGCTCCACATGCGGGTTTCACATGCCACCAACTCCACATTCACAGGCAACTTCAGCGCCACAGCCGTTTTCAGATAGCCCTCAATGCAAAGGCTCTAGACGCAAATATTGGTGTGAGAGCTAATTCAATCAAAGAAACACTGCATGTTGGTGAAGGGCATATTGAAGAAGGATCAGCCGAGTGGTTCTTGTGGGAGAACAACTCCATTTGGCTCACTAACTTCACACACCATCAGGCTTCCAAGCAGCTCTCAAGGAAACTCAGTTTTCACACTCTATGCTTAGTGCCCTTTGAGTGCATTATCTAGGAATGAACCTGGTAGAGCATCCCACACAAACGAATGCTCCACATGCGGGTTTCACATGCCACCAACTCCACATTCACAGGCAACTTCAGCGCCACAGCCGTTTTCAGATAGTCCTCAATGCAAAGGCTCTAGACGCAACTATTGGTGTGAGAGCTAATTCAATCAAGGAAACACTGCATGTTGGTGAAGGGCATATTGAAGAAGAATCAGCCGAGTGGTTCTTGTGGGAGAACAACTCCATTTGGCTCACTAACTTCACACACCATCAGGCTTCCAAGCAGCTCTCAAGGAAACTCAGTTTTCACACTCTATGCTTAGTGCTCTTTGTGTGCCTAGGACTGAAAAGAAGCTTGGTCAGCATCCCACACAAACGAATGCTTCACATGCGGGTTTCACATGCCACCAACTCCACATTCACAGGCAACTTTAGCGCCACAACCGTTTTCAGATAGCCCTCAATGCAAAGGCTCTAGACGCAAATATTGGTGTGAGAGCTAATTCAATCAAGGAAACACTGCATGTTGGTGAAGGGCATATTGAAGAAGGATCAGCCGAGTGGTTCTTGTGGGAGAACAACTCCATTTGGCTCACTAACTTCACACACCATCAGGCTTCCAAGCAGCTCTCAAGGAAACTCAGTTTTCACACTCTATGCTTAGTGCCCTTTGAGTGCATTATCTAGGAATGAACCTGGTAGAGCATCCCACACAAACGAACGCTCCACATGCGGGTTTCACATGCCACCAACTCCACATTCACAGGCAACTTCTGCGCCACAGCCGTTTTCAGATAGCCCTCAATGCAAAGGCTCTAGATGCAACTATTGGTGTGAGAGCTAATTCAATCAAGGAAACACTGCATGTTGGTGAAGGGCATATTGAAGAAGGATCAGCCGAGTGGTTCTTGTGGGAGAACAACTCCATTTGGCTCACTAACTTCACACACCATCAGGCTTCCAAGCAGCTCTCAAGGAAACTCAGTTTTCACACTCTATGCTTAGTGCTCTTTTTGTGCCTGGGACTGAAATGAAGCTTGGTGAGCATCCCACACAAACGAATGCTCCACATGCGGGTTTCACATGCCACCAACTCCACATTCACAGGCAACTTCAGCGCCACAGCCGTTTTCAGATAGCCCTCAATGCAAAGGCTCTAGACGCAAATATTGGTGTGAGAGCTAATTCAATCAAGGAAACACTGCATGTTGGTGAAGGGCATATTGAAGAAGGATCAGCCGAGTGGTTCTTGTGGGAGAACAACTCCATTTGGCTCACTAACTTCACACACCATCAGGCTTCCAAGCAGCTCTCAAGGAAACTCAGTTTTCACACTCTATGCTTAGTGCCCTATGAGTGCCTAGGACTGAAATGAAGCTTGGTCAGCATCCCACACAAACGAATGCTCCACATGCGGGTTTCACATGCCACCAACTCCACATTCACAGGCAACTTCAGCGCCACAGCCGTTTTCAGATAGCCCTCAATGCAAAGGCTCTAGACGCAAATATTGGTGTGAGAGCTAATTCAATCAAGGAAACACTGCATGTTGGTGAAGGGCATATTGAAGAAGGATCAGCCGAGTGGTTCTTGTGGGAGAACAACTCCATTTGGCTCACTAACTTCACACACCATCAGGCTTCCAAGCAGCTCTCAAGGAAACTCAGTTTTCGCACTCTATGCTTAGTGCTCTTTGTATGCCTAGGACAGAAATGAAGCTTGGTCAGCATCCCACACAAACGAATGCTCCACATGCGGGTTTCACATGCCACCAACTCCACATTCACAGGCAACTTCAGCGCCACAGCCGTTTTCAGATAGCCCTCAATGCAAAGGCTCTAGACGCAAATATTGGTGTGAGAGCTAATTCAATCAAGGAAACACTGCATGTTGGTGAAGGGCATATTGAAGAAGGATCAGCTGAGTGGTTCTTGTGGGAGAACAACTCCATTTGGCTCACTAACTTCACACACCATCAGGCTTCCAAGCAGCTCTCAATGAAACTCAGTTTTCACACTCTATGCTTAGTGCCCTATGAGTACCTAGGACTGAGATGAACCTGGTAGAGCATCCCACACAAACGAATGCTCCACATGCGGGTTTCACATGCCACCAACTCCACATTCACAGGCAAATTCAGTGCCACAGCCGTTTTCAGATAGCCCTCAATGCAAAGGCTCTAGACACAAATATTGGTGTGAGAGCTAATTCAATCAAAGAAACACTGCATGTTGGTGAAGGGCATATTGAAGAAGGATCAGCCGAGTGGTTCTTGTGGGAGAACAACTCCATTTGGCTCACTAACTTCACACACCATCAGGCTTCCAAGCAGCTCTCAAGGAAACTCAGGTTTCACACTCTATGCTTAGTGCCCTTTGTGTGCCTAGGACTGAAATGAAGCTTGGTCAGCATCCCACACAAACGAATGATCCACATGCGGGTTTCACATGCCACCAACTCCACATTCACAGGCAACTTCAGCGCCACAGCCGTTTTCAGATAGCCCTCAATGCAAAGGCTCTAGACGCAAATATTGGTGTGAGAGCTAATTCAATCAAGGAAACACTGCATGTTGCTGAAGGGCATATTGAAGAAGGATCAGCCGAGTGGTTCTTGTGGGAGAACAACTCCATTTGGCTCACTAACTTCACACACCATCAGGCTTCCAAGCAGCTCTCAAGGAAACTCAGTTTTCACACTCTATGCTTAGTGCCCTTTGAGTGCCTAGGACTGAAATGAATCTTGGTCAGCATCCCACACAAACGAATGCTCCACATGCGGGTTTCACATGCCACCAACTCCACATTCACAGGCAACTTCAGCGCCACAGCCGTTTTCAGATAGCCCTCAATGCAAAGGCTCTAGACGCAAATATTGGTGTGAGAGCTAATTCAATCAAGGAAACACTGCATGTTGGTGAAGGGCATATTGAAGAAGGATCAGATGAGTGGTTCTTGTGGGAGAACAACTCCATTTGGCTCACTAACTTCACACACCATCAGGCTTCCATGCAACTCTCAAGGAAACTCAGTTTTCACACTCTATGCTTAGTGCCCTTTGTGTGCCTAGGACTGAAATGAAGCTTGGTCAGCATCCCACAGAAACGAATGCTCCACATGCGGGTTTCACATGGCACCAACTCCACATTCACAGGCAACTTCAGCGCCACAGCCGTTTTCAGATAGCCCTCAATGCAAAGGCTCTAGACGCAAATATTGGTGTGAGAGCTAATTCAATCAAGGAAACACTGCATGTTGGTGAAGGGCATATTGAAGAAGGATCAGCCGAGTGGTTCTTGTGGGAGAACAACTCCATTTGGCTCACTAACTTCACACACCATCAGGCTTCCAAGCAGCTCTCAAGGAAACTCAGTTTTCACACTCTATGCTTAGTGCCCTTTGAGTGCATTATCTAGGAATGAACCTGGTAGAGCATCCCACACAAACGAATGCTCCACATGCGGGTTTCACATGCCACCAACTCCACATTCACAGGCAACTTCAGCGCCACAGCCGTTTTCAGATAGCCCTCAATGCAAAGGCTCTAGATGCAACTATTGGTGTGAGAGCTAATTCAATCAAGGAAACACTGCATGTTGGTGAAGGGCATATTGAAGAAGGATCAGCCGAGTGGTTCTTGTGGGAGAACAACTCCATTTGGCTCACTAACTTCACACACCATCAGGCTTCCAAGCAGCTCTCAAGGAAACTCAGTTTTCACACTCTATGCTTAGTGCCCTTTGAGTGCATTATCTAGGAATGAACCTGGTAGAGCATCCCACACAAACGAATGCTCCACATGCGGGTTTCACATGCCACCAACTCCACATTCACAGGCAACTTCAGCGCCACAGCCGTTTTCAGATAGCCCTCAATGCAAAGGCTCTAGACGCAAATATTGGTGTGAGAGCTAATTCAATCAAGGAAACACTGCATGTTGGTGAAGGGCATATTGAAGAAGGATTAGCTGAGTGGTTCTTGTGGGAGAACAACTCCATTTGGCTCACTAACTTCACACACCATCAGGCTTCCAAGCAGCTCTCAAGGAAACTCAGTTTTCACACTCTATGCTTAGTGCCCTATGAGTACCTAGGACTGAGATGAACCTGGTAGAGCATCCCACATAAACGAATGCTCCACATGCGGGTTTCACATGCCACCAAATCCACATTCACAGGCAAATTCAGTGCCACAGTCTTTTTCAGATAGCCCTCAATGCAAAGGCTCTAGACACAAATATTGGTGTGAGAGCTAATTCAATCAAGGAAACACTGCATGTTGGTGAAGGGCATATTGAAGAAGGATCAGCCGAGTGGTTCTTGTGGGAGAACAACTCCATTTGGCTCACTAACTTCACACACCATCAGGCTTCCAAGCAGCTCTCAAGGAAACTCAGTTTTCACACTCTATGCTTAGTGCCCTTTGAGTGCATTATCTAGGAATGAACCTGGTAGAGCATCCCACACAAACGAATGCTCCACATGCGGGTTTCACATGCCACCAACTCCACATTCACAGGCAACTTCAGCGCCACAGCCGTTTTCAGATAGCCCTCAATGCAAAGGCTCTAGACGCAAATATTGGTGTGAGAGCTAATTCAATCAAGGAAACACTGCATGTTGGTGAAGGGCATATTGAAGAAGGATCAGCCGAGTGGTTCTTGTGGGAGAACAACTCCATTTGGCTCACTAACTTCACACACCATCAGGCTTCCAAGCAGCTCTCAAGGAAACTCAGTTTTCACACTCTATGCTTAGTGCCCTTTGAGTGCATTATCTAGGAATGAACCTGGTAGAGCATCCCACACAAACGAATGCTCCACATGCGGGTTTCACATGCCACCAACTCCACATTCACAGGCAACTTCAGCGCCACAGCCGTTTTCAGATAGTCCTCAATGCAAAGGCTCTAGACGCAACTATTGGTGTGAGAGCTAATTCAATCAAGGAAACACTGCATGTTGGTGAAGGGCATATTGAAGAAGGATCAGCCGAGTGGTTCTTGTGGGAGAACAACTCCATTTGGCTCACTAACTTCACACACCATCAGGCTTCCAAGCAGCTCTCAAGGAAACTCAGGTTTCACACTCTATGCTTAGTGCTCTTTGTGTGCCTAGGACTGAAATGAAGCTTGGTCAGCATCCCACACAAACGAACGCTTCACATGCGGGTTTCACATGCCACCAACTCCACATTCACAGGCAACTTCAGCGCCACAGCCGTTTTCAGATAGCCCTCAATGCAAAGGCTCTAGACGCAAATATTGGTGTGAGAGCTAATTCAATCAAGGAAACACTGCATGTTGGTGAAGGGCATATTGAAGAAGGATCAGCCGAGTGGTTCTTGTGGGAGAACAACTCCATTTGGCTCACTAACTTCACACACCATCAGGCTTCCAAGCAGCTCTCAAGGAAACTCAGTTTTCACACTCTATGCTTAGTGCCCTTTGAGTGCATTATCTAGGAATGAACCTGGTAGAGCATCCCACACAAACGAATGCTCCACATGCGGGTTTCACATGCCACCAACTCCACATTCACAGGCAACTTCAGCGCCACAGCCGTTTTCAGATAGCCCTCAATGCAAAGGCTCTAGATGCAACTATTGGTGTGAGAGCTAATTCAATCAAGGAAACACTGCATGTTGGTGAAGGGCATATTGAAGAAGGATCAGCCGAGTGGTTCTTGTGGGAGAACAACTCCATTTGGCTCACTAACTTCACACACCATCAGGCTTCCAAGCAGCTCTCAAGGAAACTCAGTTTTCACACTCTATGCTTAGTGCCCTTTGAGTGCATTATCTAGGAATGAACCTGGTAGAGCATCCCACACAAACGAATGCTCCACATGCGGGTTTCACATGCCACCAACTCCACATTCACAGGCAACTTCAGCGCCACAGCCGTTTTCAGATAGCCCTCAATGCAAAGGCTCTAGACGCAAATATTGGTGTGAGAGCTAATTCAATCAAGGAAACACTGCATGTTGGTGAAGGGCATATTGAAGAAGGATCAGCCGAGTGGTTCTTGTGGGAGAACAACTCCATTTGGCTCACTAACTTCACACACCATCAGGCTTCCAAGCAGCTCTCAAGGAAACTCAGTTTTCACACTCTATGCTTAGTGCTCTTTTTGTGCCTAGGACTGAAATGAAGCTTGGTGAGCATCCCACACAAACGAATGCTCCACATGCGGGTTTCACATGCCACCAACTCCACATTCACAGGCAACTTCAGCGCCACAGCCGTTTTCAGATAGCCCTCAATGCAAAGGCTCTAGACGCAAATATTGGTGTGAGAGCTAATTGAATCAAGGAAACACTGCATGTTGGTGAAGGGCATATTGAAGAAGTATCAGCCGAGTGGTTCTTGTGGGAGAACAACTCCATTTGGCTCACTAACTTCACACACCATCAGGCTTCCAAGCAGCTCTCAAGGAAACTCAGTTTTCACACTCTAGGCTTAGTGCCCTTTGAGTGCGTTATCTAGGAATGAACCTGGTAGAGCATCCCACACAAACGAATGCTCCACATGCAGGTTTCACATGCCACCAACTCCACATTCACAGGCAACTTCAGCGCCACAGCCGTTTTCAGATAGTCCTCAATGCAAAGGCTCTAGATGCAACTATTGGTGTGAGAGCTAATTCAATCAAGGAAACACTGCATGTTGGTGAAGGGCATATTGAAGAAGGATCAGCCGAGTGGTTCTTGTGGGAGAACAACTCCATTTGGCTCACTAACTTCACACACCATCAGGCTTCCAAGCAGCTCTCAAGGAAACTCAGTTTTCACACTCTATGCTTAGTGCCCTATGAGTGCCTAGGACTGAAATGAAGCTTGGTCAGCATCCCACACAAACGAATGCTCCACATGCGGGTTTCACATGCCACCAACTCCACATTCACAGGCAACTTCAGCGCCACAGCCGTTTTCAGATAGCCCTCAATGCAAAGGCTCTAGACGCAAATATTGGTGTGAGAGCTAATTCAATCAAGGAAACACTGCATGTTGGTGAAGGGCATATTGAAGAAGGATCAGCATAGTGGTTCTTGTGGGAGAACAACTCCATTTGGCTCACTAACTTCACACACCATCAGGCTTCCAAGCAGCTCTCAAGGAAACTCAGTTTTCACACTCTATGCTTAGTGCCCTATGAGTACCTAGGACTGAGATGAACCTGGTAGAGCATCCCACACAAACGAATGCTCCACATGCGGGTTTCACATGCCACCAACTCCACATTCACAGGCAAATTCAGTGCCACAGTCGTTTTCAGATAGCCCTCAATGCAAAGGCTCTAGACACAAATATTGGTGTGAGAGCTAATTCAATCAAGGAAACACCGCATGTTGGTGAAGGGCATATTGAAGAAGGATCAGGGGAGTGGTTCTTGTGGGAGAACAACTCCATTTGGCTCACTAACTTCACACACCATCAGGCTTCCAAGCAGCTCTCAAGGAAACTCAGTTTTCACACTCTATGCTTAGTGCCCTTTGAGTGCATTATCTAGGAATGAACCTGGTAGAGCATCCCACACAAACGAATGCTCCACATGCGGGTTTCACATGCCACCAACTCCACATTCACAGGCAACTTCAGCGCCACAGCCGTTTTCAGATAGCCCTCAATGCAAAGGCTCTAGACGCAAATATTGGTGTGAGAGCTAATTGAATCAAGGAAACACTGCATGTTGGTGAAGGGCATATTGAAGAAGGATCAGCCGAGTGGTTCTTGTGGGAGAACAACTCCATTTGGCTCACTAACTTCACACACCATCAGGCTTCCAAGCAGCTCTCAAGGAAACTCAGTTTTCACACTCTATGCTTAGTGCTCTTTGTGTGCCTAGGAATGAAATGAAGCTTGGTGAGCATCCCACACAAACGAATGCTCCACATGCGGGTTTCACATGCCACCAACTCCACATTCACAGGCAACTTCAGCGCCACAGCCGTTTTCAGATAGCCCTCAATGCAAAGGCTCTAGACGCAAATATTGGTGTGAGAGCTAATTCAATCAAGGAAACACTGCATGTTGGTGAAGGGCATATTGAAGAAGGATCAGCCGAGTGGTTCTTGTGGGAGAACAACTCCATTTGGCTCACTAACTTCACACACCATCAGGCTTCCAAGCAGCTCTCAAGGAAACTCAGTTTTCACACTCTAGGCTTAGTGCCCTTTGAGTGCGTTATCTAGGAATGAACCTGGTAGAGCATCCCACACAAACGAATGCTCCACATGCGGGTTTCACATGCCACCAACTCCACATTCACAGGCAACTTCAGTGCCACAGCCGTTTTCAGATAGCCCTCAATGCATAGGCTCTAGACGCAACTATTGGTGTGACAGCTAATTCAATCAAGGAAACACTGCATGTTGGTGAAGGGCATATTGAAGAAGGATCAGCCGAGTGGTTCTTGTGGGAGAACAACTCCATTTGGCTCACTAACTTCACACACCATCAGGCTTCCAAGCAGCTCTCAAGGAAACTCAGGTTGCACACTCTATGCTTAGTGCTCTTTGTGTGCCTAGGACTGAAATGAAGCTTGGTCAGCATCCCACACAAACGAACGCTTCACATGCGGGTTTCACATGCCACCAACTCCACATTCACAGGCAACTTCAGCGCCACAGCCGTTTTCAGATAGCCCTCAATGCAAAGGCTCTAGACGCAAATATTGGTGTGAGAGCTAATTCAATCAAGGAAACACTGCATGTTGGTGAAGGGCATATTGAAGAAGGATCAGCCGAGTGGTTCTTGTGGGAGAACAACTCCATTTGGCTCACTAACTTCACACACCATCAGGCTTCCAAGCAGCTCTCAAGGAAACTCAGTTTTCACACTCTATGCTTAGTGCCCTTTGAGTGCATTATCTAGGAATGAACCTGGTAGAGCATCCCACACAAACGAATGCTCCACATGCGGGTTTCACATGCCACCAACTCCACATTCACAGGCAACTTCAGCGCCACAGCCGTTTTCAGATAGCCCTCAATGCAAAGGCTCTAGACGCAAATATTGGTGTGAGAGCTAATTGAATCAAGGAAACACTGCATGTTGGTGAAGGGCATATTGAAGAAGGATCAGCCGAGTGGTTCTTGTGGGAGAACAACTCCATTTGGCTCACTAACTTCACACACCATCAGGCTTCCAAGCAGCTCTCAAGGAAACTCAGTTTTCACACTCTAGGCTTAGTGCCCTTTGAGTGCGTTATCTAGGAATGAACCTGGTAGAGCATCCTACACAAACGAATGCTCCACATGCAGGTTTCACATGCCACCAACTCCACATTCACAGGCAACTTCAGCGCCACAGCCGTTTTCAGATAGCCCTCAATGCAAAGGCTCTAGATGCAACTATTGGTGTGAGAGCTAATTCAATCAAGGAAACACTGCATGTTGGTGAAGGGCATATTGAAGAAGGATCAGCCGAGTGGTTCTTGTGGGAGAACAACTCCATTTGGCTCACTAACTTCACACACCATCAGGCTTCCAAGCAGCTCTCAAGGAAACTCAGTTTTCACACTCTATGCTTAGTGCCCTATGAGTGCCTAGGACTGAAATGAAGCTTGGTCAGCATCCCACACAAACGAATGCTCCACATGCGGGTTTCACATGCCACCAACTCCACATTCACAGGCAACTTCAGCGCCATAGCCGTTTTCAGATAGCCCTCAATGCAAAGGCTCTAGACGCAAATATTGGTGTGAGAGCTAATTCAATCAAGGAAACACTGCATGTTGGTGAAGGGCATATTGAAGAAGGATCAGCATAGTGGTTCTTGTGGGAGAACAACTCCATTTGGCTCACTAACTTCACACACCATCAGGCTTCCAAGCAGCTCTCAAGGAAACTCAGTTTTCACACTCTATGCTTAGTGCCCTATGAGTACCTAGGACTGAGATGAACCTGGTAGAGCATCCCACACAAACGAATGCTCCACATGCGGGTTTCACATGCCACCAACTCCACATTCACAGGCAAATTCAGTGCCACAGTCGTTTTCAGATAGCCCTCAATGCAAAGGCTCTAGACACAAATATTGGTGTGAGAGCTAATTCAATCAAGGAAACACCGCATGTTGGTGAAGGGCATATTGAAGAAGGATCAGGGGAGTGGTTCTTGTGGGAGAACAACTCCATTTGGCTCACTAACTTCACACACCATCAGGCTTCCAAGCAGCTCTCAAGGAAACTCAGTTTTCACACTCTATGCTTAGTGCCCTTTGAGTGCATTATCTAGGAATGAACCTGGTAGAGCATCCCACACAAACGAATGCTCCACATGCGGGTTTCACATGCCACCAACTCCACATTCACAGGCAACTTCAGCGCCACAGCCGTTTTCAGATAGCCCTCAATGCAAAGGCTCTAGACGCAAATATTGGTGTGAGAGCTAATTCAATCAAGGAAACACTGCATGTTGGTGAAGGGCATATTGAAGAAGGATCAGCCGAGTGGTTCTTGTGGGAGAACAACTCCATTTGGCTCACTAACTTCACACACCATCAGGCTTCCAAGCAGCTCTCAAGGAAACTCAGTTTTCACACTCTATGCTTAGTGCTCTTTGTGTGCCTAGGAATGAAATGAAGCTTGGTGAGCATCCCACACAAACGAATGCTCCACATGCGGGTTTCACATGCCACCAACTCCACATTCACAGGCAACTTCAGCGCCACAGCCGTTTTCAGATAGCCCTCAATGCAAAGGCTCTAGACGCAAATATTGGTGTGAGAGCTAATTCAATCAAGGAAACACTGCATGTTGGTGAAGGGCATATTGAAGAAGGATCAGCCGAGTGGTTCTTGTGGGAGAACAACTCCATTTGGCTCACTAACTTCACACACCATCAGGCTTCCAAGCAGCTCTCAAGGAAACTCAGTTTTCACACTCTAGGCTTAGTGCCCTTTGAGTGCGTTATCTAGGAATGAACCTGGTAGAGCATCCCACACAAACGAATGCTCCACATGCGGGTTTCACATGCCACCAACTCCACATTCACAGGCAACTTCAGCGCCACAGCCGTTTTCAGATAGCCCTCAATGCATAGGATCTAGATGCAACTATTGGTGTGACAGCTAATTCAGTCAAGGAAACACTGCATGTTGGTGAAGGGCATATTGAAGAAGGATCAGCCGAGTGGTTCTTGTGGGAGAACAACTCCATTTGGCTCACTAACTTCACACACCATCAGGCTTCCAAGCAGCTCAAAAGGAAACTCAGTTTTCACACTCTATGCTTAGTGCCCTATGAGTGCCTAGGACTGAGATGAACCTGGTAGAGCATCCCACACAAACGAATGCTCCACATGCGGGTTTCACATGCCACCAACTCCACATTCACAGGCAACTTCAGCGCCACAGCCGTTTTCAGATAGCCCTCAATGCAAAGGCTCTAGACGCAAATATTGGTGTGAGAGCTAATTCAATCAAGGAAACACTGCATGTTGGTGAAGGGCATATTGAAGAAGGATCAGCCGAGTGGTTCTTGTGGGAGAACAACTCCATTTGGCTCACTAACTTCACACACCATCAGGCTTCCAAGCATCTCTCAAGGAAACTCAGTTTTCACACTCTAGGCTTAGTGCCCTTTGTATGCCTAGGACTGAAATGAAGCTTGGTCAGCATCCCACACAAACGAATGCTCCACATGCGGGTTTCACATGCCACCAACTCCACATTCACAGGCAACTTCAGCGCCACAGCCGTTTTCAGATAGCCCTCAATGCAAAGGCTCTAGACGCAAATATTGGTGTGAGAGCTAATTCAATCAAGGAAACACTGCATGTTGGTGAAGGGCATATTGAAGAAGGATCAGCCGAGTGGTTCTTGTGGGAGAACAACTCCATTTGGCTCACTAACTTCACACACCATCAGGCTTCCAAGCAGCTCAAAAGGAAACTCAGTTTTCACACTCTATGCTTAGTGCCCTATGAGTGCCTAGGACTGAGATGAACCTGGTAGAGCATCCCACACAAACGAATGCTCCACATGCGGGTTTCACATGCCACCAACTCCACATTCACAGGCAAATTCAGTGCCACAGCCGTTTTCAGATAGCCCTCAATGCAAAGGCTCTAGACACAAATATTGGTGTGAGAGCTAATTGAATCAAGGAAACACTGCATGTTGGTGAAGGGCATATTGAAGAAGGATCAGCCGAGTGGTTCTTGTGGGAGAACAACTCCATTTGGCTCACTAACTTCACACACCATCAGGCTTCCAAGCAGCTCTCAAGGAAACTCAGTTTTCACACTCTATGCTTAGTGCCCTTTGAGTGCATTATCTAGGAATGGACCTGGTAGAGCATCCCACACAAACGAATGCTCCACATGCGGGTTTCACATGCCACCAACTCCACATTCACAGGCAACTTCAGCGCCACAGCCGTTTTCAGATAGCCCTCAATGCAAAGGCTCTAGACGCAAATATTGGTGTGAGAGCTAATTCAATCAAGGAAACACTGCATGTTGGTGAAGGGCATATTGAAGAAGGATCAGCCGAGTGGTTCTTGTGGGAGAACAACTCCATTTGGCTCACTAACTTCACAAACCATCAGGCTTCCAAGCAGCTCTCAAGGAAACTCAGTTTTCACACTCTATGCTTAGTGCTCTTTTTGTGCCTAGGACTGAAATGAAGCTTGGTGAGCATCCCACACAAACGAATGCTCCACATGCGGGTTTCACATGCCACCAACTCCACATTCACAGGCAACTTCAGCGCCACAGCCGTTTTCAGATAGCCCTCAATGCAAAGGCTCTAGACGCAAATATTGGTGTGAGAGCTAATTGAATCAAGGAAACACTGCATGTTGGTGAAGGGCATATTGAAGAAGGATCAGCCGAGTGGTTCTTGTGGGAGAACAACTCCATTTGGCTCACTAACTTCACACACCATCAGGCTTCCAAGCAGCTCTCAAGGAAACTCAGTTTTCACACTCTAGGCTTAGTGCCCTTTGAGTGCGTTATCTAGGAATGAACCTGGTAGAGCATCCTACACAAACGAATGCTCCACATGCAGGTTTCACATGCCACCAACTCCACATTCACAGGCAACTTCAGCGCCACAGCCGTTTTCAGATAGCCCTCAATGCAAAGGCTCTAGATGCAACTATTGGTGTGAGAGCTAATTCAATCAAGGAAACACTGCATGTTGGTGAAGGGCATATTGAAGAAGGATCAGCCGAGTGGTTCTTGTGGGAGAACAACTCCATTTGGCTCACTAACTTCACACACCATCAGGCTTCCAAGCAGCTCTCAAGGAAACTCAGTTTTCACACTCTATGCTTAGTGCCCTATGAGTGCCTAGGACTGAAATGAAGCTTGGTCAGCATCCCACACAAACGAATGCTCCACATGCGGGTTTCACATGCCACCAACTCCACATTCACAGGCAACTTCAGCGCCACAGCCGTTTTCAGATAGCCCTCAATGCAAAGGCTCTAGACGCAAATATTGGTGTGAGAGCTAATTCAATCAAGGAAACACTGCATGTTGGTGAAGGGCATATTGAAGAAGGATCAGCATAGTGGTTCTTGTGGGAGAACAACTCCATTTGGCTCACTAACTTCACACACCATCAGGCTTCCAAGCAGCTCTCAAGGAAACTCAGTTTTCACACTCTATGCTTAGTGCCCTATGAGTACCTAGGACTGAGATGAACCTGGTAGAGCATCCCACACAAACGAATGCTCCACATGCGGGTTTCACATGCCACCAACTCCACATTCACAGGCAAATTCAGTGCCACAGTCGTTTTCAGATAGCCCTCAATGCAAAGGCTCTAGACACAAATATTGGTGTGAGAGCTAATTCAATCAAGGAAACACCGCATGTTGGTGAAGGGCATATTGAAGAAGGATCAGCCGAGTGGTTCTTGTGGGAGAACAACTCCATTTGGCTCACTAACTTCACACACCATCAGGCTTCCAAGCAGCTCTCAAGGAAACTCAGTTTTCACACTCTATGCTTAGTGCCCTTTGAGTGCATTATCTAGGAATGAACCTGGTAGAGCATCCCACACAAACGAATGCTCCACATGCGGGTTTCACATGCCACCAACTCCACATTCACAGGCAACTTCAGCGCCACAGCCGTTTTCAGATAGCCCTCAATGCAAAGGCTCTAGACGCAAATATTGGTGTGAGAGCTAATTCAATCAAGGAAACACTGCATGTTGGTGAAGGGCATATTGAAGAAGGATCAGCCGAGTGGTTCTTGTGGGAGAACAACTCCATTTGGCTCACTAACTTCACACACCATCAGGCTTCCAAGCAGCTCTCAAGGAAACTCAGTTTTCACACTCTAGGCTTAGTGCCCTTTGAGTGCGTTATCTAGGAATGAACCTGGTAGAGCATCCCACACAAACGAATGCTCCACATGCGGGTTTCACATGCCACCAACTCCACATTCACAGGCAACTTCAGCGCCACAGCCGTTTTCAGATAGCCCTCAATGCATAGGCTCTAGACGCAACTATTGGTGTGACAGCTAATTCAATCAAGGAAACACTGCATGTTGGTGAAGGGCATATTGAAGAAGGATCAGCCGAGTGGTTCTTGTGGGAGAACAACTCCATTTGGCTCACTAACTTCACACACCATCAGGCTTCCAAGCAGCTCTCAAGGAAACTCAGGTTGCACACTCTATGCTTAGTGCTCTTTGTGTGCCTAGGACTGAAATGAAGCTTGGTCAGCATCCCACACAAACGAACGCTTCACATGCGGGTTTCACATGCCACCAACTCCACATTCACAGGCAACTTCAGCGCCACAGCCGTTTTCAGATAGCCCTCAATGCAAAGGCTCTAGACGCAAATATTGGTGTGAGAGCTAATTCAATCAAGGAAACACTGCATGTTGGTGAAGGGCATATTGAAGAAGGATCAGCCGAGTGGTTCTTGTGGGAGAACAACTCCATTTGGCTCACTAACTTCACACACCATCAGGCTTCCAAGCAGCTCTCAAGGAAACTCAGTTTTCACACTCTATGCTTAGTGCCCTTTGAGTGCATTATCTAGGAATGAACCTGGTAGAGCATCCCACACAAACGAATGCTCCACATGCGGGTTTCACATGCCACCAACTCCACATTCACAGGCAACTTCAGCGCCACAGCCGTTTTCAGATAGCCCTCAATGCAAAGGCTCTAGACGCAAATATTGGTGTGAGAGCTAATTGAATCAAGGAAACACTGCATGTTGGTGAAGGGCATATTGAAGAAGGATCAGCCGAGTGGTTCTTGTGGGAGAACAACTCCATTTGGCTCACTAACTTCACACACCATCAGGCTTCCAAGCAGCTCTCAAGGAAACTCAGTTTTCACACTCTAGGCTTAGTGCCCTTTGAGTGCGTTATCTAGGAATGAACCTGGTAGAGCATCCTACACAAACGAATGCTCCACATGCAGGTTTCACATGCCACCAACTCCACATTCACAGGCAACTTCAGCGCCACAGCCGTTTTCAGATAGCCCTCAATGCAAAGGCTCTAGATGCAACTATTGGTGTGAGAGCTAATTCAATCAAGGAAACACTGCATGTTGGTGAAGGGCATATTGAAGAAGGATCAGCCGAGTGGTTCTTGTGGGAGAACAACTCCATTTGGCTCACTAACTTCACACACCATCAGGCTTCCAAGCAGCTCTCAAGGAAACTCAGTTTTCACACTCTATGCTTAGTGCCCTATGAGTGCCTAGGACTGAAATGAAGCTTGGTCAGCATCCCACACAAACGAATGCTCCACATGCGGGTTTCACATGCCACCAACTCCACATTCACAGGCAACTTCAGCGCCACAGCCGTTTTCAGATAGCCCTCAATGCAAAGGCTCTAGACGCAAATATTGGTGTGAGAGCTAATTCAATCAAGGAAACACTGCATGTTGGTGAAGGGCATATTGAAGAAGGATCAGCATAGTGGTTCTTGTGGGAGAACAACTCCATTTGGCTCACTAACTTCACACACCATCAGGCTTCCAAGCAGCTCTCAAGGAAACTCAGTTTTCACACTCTATGCTTAGTGCCCTATGAGTACCTAGGACTGAGATGAACCTGGTAGAGCATCCCACACAAACGAATGCTCCACATGCGGGTTTCACATGCCACCAACTCCACATTCACAGGCAAATTCAGTGCCACAGTCGTTTTCAGATAGCCCTCAATGCAAAGGCTCTAGACACAAATATTGGTGTGAGAGCTAATTCAATCAAGGAAACACCGCATGTTGGTGAAGGGCATATTGAAGAAGGATCAGGGGAGTGGTTCTTGTGGGAGAACAACTCCATTTGGCTCACTAACTTCACACACCATCAGGCTTCCAAGCAGCTCTCAAGGAAACTCAGTTTTCACACTCTATGCTTAGTGCCCTTTGAATGCATTATCTAGGAATGAACCTGGTAGAGCATCCCACACAAACGAATGCTCCACATGCGGGTTTCACATGCCACCAACTCCACATTCACAGGCAACTTCAGCGCCACAGCCGTTTTCAGATAGCCCTCAATGCAAAGGCTCTAGACGCAAATATTGGTGTGAGAGCTAATTGAATCAAGGAAACACTGCATGTTGGTGAAGGGCATATTGAAGAAGGATCAGCCGAGTGGTTCTTGTGGGAGAACAACTCCATTTGGCTCACTAACTTCACACACCATCAGGCTTCCAAGCAGCTCTCAAGGAAACTCAGTTTTCACACTCTAGGCTTAGTGCCCTTTGAGTGCGTTATCTAGGAATGAACCTGGTAGAGCATCCTACACAAACGAATGCTCCACATGCAGGTTTCACATGCCACCAACTCCACATTCACAGGCAACTTCAGCGCCACAGCCGTTTTCAGATAGCCCTCAATGCAAAGGCTCTAGATGCAACTATTGGTGTGAGAGCTAATTCAATCAAGGAAACACTGCATGTTGGTGAAGGGCATATTGAAGAAGGATCAGCCGAGTGGTTCTTGTGGGAGAACAACTCCATTTGGCTCACTAACTTCACACACCATCAGGCTTCCAAGCAGCTCTCAAGGAAACTCAGTTTTCACACTCTATGCTTAGTGCCCTATGAGTGCCTAGGACTGAAATGAAGCTTGGTCAGCATCCCACACAAACGAATGCTCCACATGCGGGTTTCACATGCCACCAACTCCACATTCACAGGCAACTTCAGCGCCACAGCCGTTTTCAGATAGCCCTCAATGCAAAGGCTCTAGACGCAAATATTGGTGTGAGAGCTAATTCAATCAAGGAAACACTGCATGTTGGTGAAGGGCATATTGAAGAAGGATCAGCATAGTGGTTCTTGTGGGAGAACAACTCCATTTGGCTCACTAACTTCACACACCATCAGGCTTCCAAGCAGCTCTCAAGGAAACTCAGTTTTCACACTCTATGCTTAGTGCCCTATGAGTACCTAGGACTGAGATGAACCTGGTAGAGCATCCCACACAAACGAATGCTCCACATGCGGGTTTCACATGCCACCAACTCCACATTCACAGGCAAATTCAGTGCCACAGTCGTTTTCAGATAGCCCTCAATGCAAAGGCTCTAGACACAAATATTGGTGTGAGAGCTAATTCAATCAAGGAAACACCGCATGTTGGTGAAGGGCATATTGAAGAAGGATCAGGGGAGTGGTTCTTGTGGGAGAACAACTCCATTTGGCTCACTAACTTCACACACCATCAGGCTTCCAAGCAGCTCTCAAGGAAACTCAGTTTTCACACTCTATGCTTAGTGCCCTTTGAATGCATTATCTAGGAATGAACCTGGTAGAGCATCCCACACAAACGAATGCTCCACATGCGGGTTTCACATGCCACCAACTCCACATTCACAGGCAACTTCAGCGCCACAGCCGTTTTCAGATAGCCCTCAATGCAAAGGCTCTAGACGCAAATATTGGTGTGAGAGCTAATTCAATCAAGGAAACACTGCATGTTGGTGAAGGGCATATTGAAGAAGGATCAGCCGAGTGGTTCTTGTGGGAGAACAACTCCATTTGGCTCACTAACTTCACACACCATCAGGCTTCCAAGCAGCTCTCAAGGAAACTCAGTTTTCACACTCTAGGCTTAGTGCCCTTTGAGTGCGTTATCTAGGAATGAACCTGGTAGAGCATCCCACACAAACGAATGCTCCACATGCGGGTTTCACATGCCACCAACTCCACATTCACAGGCAACTTCAGCGCCACAGCCGTTTTCAGATAGCCCTCAATGCATAGGCTCTAGACGCAACTATTGGTGTGACAGCTAATTCAATCAAGGAAACACTGCATGTTGGTGAAGGGCATATTGAAGAAGGATCAGCCGAGTGGTTCTTGTGGGAGAACAACTCCATTTGGCTCACTAACTTCACACACCATCAGGCTTCCAAGCAGCTCTCAAGGAAACTCAGTTTTCACACTCTAGGCTTAGTGCCCTTTGAGTGCGTTATCTAGGAATGAACCTGGTAGAGCATCCTACACAAACGAATGCTCCACATGCAGGTTTCACATGCCACCAACTCCACATTCACAGGCAACTTCAGCGCCACAGCCGTTTTCAGATAGCCCTCAATGCAAAGGCTCTAGATGCAACTATTGGTGTGAGAGCTAATTCAATCAAGGAAACACTGCATGTTGGTGAAGGGCATATTGAAGAAGGATCAGCCGAGTGGTTCTTGTGGGAGAACAACTCCATTTGGCTCACTAACTTCACACACCATCAGGCTTCCAAGCAGCTCTCAAGGAAACTCAGTTTTCACACTCTATGCTTAGTGCCCTATGAGTACCTAGGACTGAGATGAACCTGGTAGAGCATCCCACACAAACGAATGCTCCACATGCGGGTTTCACATGCCACCAACTCCACATTCACAGGCAAATTCAGTGCCACAGTCGTTTTCAGATAGCCCTCAATGCAAAGGCTCTAGACACAAATATTGGTGTGAGAGCTAATTCAATCAAGGAAACACCGCATGTTGGTGAAGGGCATATTGAAGAAGGATCAGGGGAGTGGTTCTTGTGGGAGAACAACTCCATTTGGCTCACTAACTTCACACACCATCAGGCTTCCAAGCAGCTCTCAAGGAAACTCAGTTTTCACACTCTATGCTTAGTGCCCTTTGAGTGCATTATCTAGGAATGAACCTGGTAGAGCATCCCACACAAACGAATGCTCCACATGCGGGTTTCACATGCCACCAACTCCACATTCACAGGCAACTTCAGCGCCACAGCCGTTTTCAGATAGCCCTCAATGCAAAGGCTCTAGACGCAAATATTGGTGTGAGAGCTAATTCAATCAAGGAAACACTGCATGTTGGTGAACGGCATATTGAAGAAGGATCAGCCGAGTGGTTCTTGTGGGAGAACAACTCCATTTGGCTCACTAACTTCACACACCATCAGGCTTCCAAGCAGCTCTCAAGGAAACTCAGTTTTCACACTCTATGCTTAGTGCTCTTTGTGTGCCTAGGAATGAAATGAAGCTTGGTGAGCATCCCACACAAACGAATGCTCCACATGCGGGTTTCACATGCCACCAACTCCACATTCACAGGCAACTTCAGCGCCACAGCCGTTTTCAGATAGCCCTCAATGCAAAGGCTCTAGACGCAAATATTGGTGTGAGAGCTAATTCAATCAAGGAAACACTGCATGTTGGTGAAGGGCATATTGAAGAAGGATCAGCCGAGTGGTTCTTGTGGGAGAACAACTCCATTTGGCTCACTAACTTCACACACCATCAGGCTTCCAAGCAGCTCTCAAGGAAACTCAGTTTTCACACTCTAGGCTTAGTGCCCTTTGAGTGCGTTATCTAGGAATGAACCTGGTAGAGCATCCCACACAAACGAATGCTCCACATGCGGGTTTCACATGCCACCAACTCCACATTCACAGGCAACTTCAGCGCCACAGCCGTTTTCAGATAGCCCTCAATGCAAAGGCTCTAGATGCAACTATTGGTGTGACAGCTAATTCAGTCAAGGAAACACTGCATGTTGGTGAAGGGCATATTGAAGAAGGATCAGCCGAGTGGTTCTTGTGGGAGAACAACTCCATTTGGCTCACTAACTTCACACACCATCAGGCTTCCAAGCAGCTCAAAAGGAAACTCAGTTTTCACACTCTATGCTTAGTGCCCTATGAGTGCCTAGGACTGAGATGAACCTGGTAGAGCATCCCACACAAACGAATGCTCCACATGCGGGTTTCACATGCCACCAACTCCACATTCACAGGCAACTTCAGCGCCACAGCCGTTTTCAGATAGCCCTCAATGCAAAGGCTCTAGACGCAAATATTGGTGTGAGAGCTAATTCAATCAAGGAAACACTGCATGTTGGTGAAGGGCATATTGAAGAAGGATCAGCCGAGTGGTTCTTGTGGGAGAACAACTCCATTTGGCTCACTAACTTCACACACCATCAGGCTTCCAAGCATCTCTCAAGGAAACTCAGTTTTCACACTCTAGGCTTAGTGCCCTTTGTATGCCTAGGACTGAAATGAAGCTTGGTCAGCATCCCACACAAACGAATGCTCCACATGCGGGTTTCACATGCCACCAACTCCACATTCACAGGCAACTTCAGCGCCACAGCCGTTTTCAGATAGCCCTCAATGCAAAGGCTCTAGACGCAAATATTGGTGTGAGAGCTAATTCAATCAAGGAAACACTGCATGTTGGTGAAGGGCATATTGAAGAAGGATCAGCCGAGTGGTTCTTGTGGGAGAACAACTCCATTTGGCTCACTAACTTCACACACCATCAGGCTTCCAAGCAGCTCAAAAGGAAACTCAGTTTTCACACTCTATGCTTAGTGCCCTTTGAGTGCCTAGGACTGAGATGAACCTGGTAGAGCATCCCACACAAACGAATGCTCCACATGCGGGTTTCACATGCCACCAACTCCACATTCACAGGCAAATTCAGTGCCACAGCCGTTTTCAGATAGCCCTCAATGCAAAGGCTCTAGACACAAATATTGGTGTGAGAGCTAATTCAATCAAGGGAACACTGCATGTTGGTGAAGGGCATATTGAAGAAGGATCAGCCGAGTGGTTCTTGTGGGAGAACAACTCCATTTGGCTCACTAACTTCACACACCATCAGGCTTCCAAGCAGCTCAAAAGGAAACTCAGTTTTCACACTCTATGCTTAGTGCCCTATGAGTGCCTAGGACTGAGATGAACCTGGTAGAGCATCCCACACAAACGAATGCTCCACATGCGGGTTTCACATGCCACCAACTCCACATTCACAGGCAAATTCAGTGCCACAGCCGTTTTCAGATAGCCCTCAATGCAAAGGCTCTAGACACAAATATTGGTGTGAGAGCTAATTCAATCAAGGAAACACTGCATGTTGGTGAAGGGCATATTGAAGAAGGATCAGCCGAGTGATTCTTGTGGGAGAACAACTCCATTTGGCTCACTAACTTCACACACCATCAGGCTTCCAAGCAGCTCTCAAGGAAACTCAGTTTTCACACTCTATGCTTAGTGCCCTTTGTGTTCCTAGAACTGAAATGAAGCTTGGTCAGCATCCCACACAAACGAATGCTCCACATGCGGGTTTCACATGCCACCAACTCCACATTGACAGGCAACTTCAGCGCCACAGCCGTTTTCAGATAGCCCTCAATGCAAAGGCTCTAGACGCAAATATTGGTGTGAGAGCTAATTCAATCAAAGAAACACTGCATGTTGGTGAAGGGCATATTGAAGAAGGATCAGCCGAGTGGTTCTTGTGGGAGAACAACTCCATTTGGCTCACTAACTTCACACACCATCAGGCTTCCAAGCAGCTCTCAAGGAAACTCAGTTTTCACACTCTATGCTTAGTGCCCTTTGAGTGCATTATCTAGGAATGAACCTGGTAGACCATCCCACACAAACGAATGCTCCACATGCGGGTTTCACATGCCACCAACTCCACATTCACAGGCAACTTCAGCGCCACAGCCGTTTTCAGATAGCCCTCAATGCAAAGGCTCTAGACGCAAATATTGGTGTGAGAGCTAATTCAATCAAGGAAACACTGCATGTTGGTGAAGGGCATATTGAAGAAGGATCAGCCGAGTGGTTCTTGTGGGAGAACAACTCCATTTGGCTCACTAACTTCACACACCATCAGGCTTCCAAGCAGCTCAAAAGGAAACTCAGTTTTCACACTCTATGCTTAGTGCCCTATGAGTGCCTAGGACTGAGATGAACCTGGTAGAGCATCCCACACAAACGAATGCTCCACATGCGGGTTTCACATGCCACCAACTCCACATTCACAGGCAAATTCAGTGCCACAGCCGTTTTCAGATAGCCCTCAATGCAAAGGCTCTAGACACAAATATTGGTGTGAGAGCTAATTCAATCAAGGAAACACTGCATGTTGGTGAAGGGCATATTGAAGAAGGATCAGCCGAGTGATTCTTGTGGGAGAACAACTCCATTTGGCTCACTAACTTCA
>NW_026700119.1:0-29932 GCF_030435755.1 Ochotona princeps
TGATTTTTCTTCAATATGCCTTTCACCAACATGCAGTGTTTCCTTGATTGAATTAGCTCTCACACCAATATTTGTGTCTAGTGCCTTTGCATTGAGGGCTATCTGAAAACGGCTGTGGCGCTGAAGTTGCCTGTGAATGTGGAGTTGGTGGCATGTGGAGCATTCGTTTGTGTGGGATGCTCACCAAGCTTCATTTCAGTCCTAGGCACTCAAAGGGCACTAAGCATAGAGTGTGAAAACGGAGTTTCCTTGAGAGCTGCTTGGAAGCCTGATGGTGCTGTGAAGTTAGTGTGCCAAATGGAGTTGTTCTCCCACAAGAACCACTCGGCTGATCCTTCTTCAATATGCCCTTCACCAACATGCAGTGTTTCCTTGATTGAATTAGCTCTCACACCAATATTTGCGTCTAGACCGTTTGAATTGAGGGCTGTGTGAAAACGGCTGTGGCACTGAAGTTGCCTGAGAATGTGGAGTTGGTGGCATGTGAAACCCGCATGTGGAGCATTTTTTGTGTGGGATGCTCTACCAGGTTCATTCCTAGATAATGCACTCAAAGGGCACTAAGCATAGAGTGTGAAAACTGAGTTTCCTTGAGAGCTGCTTGGAAGCCTGATGGTGTGTGAAGTTAGTGAGCCAAATGGAGTTGTTCTCCCACAAGAACCACTCGGCTGATCCTTCTTCAATATGCCCTTCACCAACATGCAGTGTTTCCTTGATTGAATTAGCTCTCACAAAAATATTTGTGTGTAGACTGTTTGAATTGTGGGCTATCTGAAAACGGCTGTGACGCTGAAGTTGCCTGTGAATGTGGAGTTGGTGGCATGTGAAACCCGCATGTGGAGCATTCGTTTGTGTGGGATGCTCTACCAGGTTCATTCCTAGATAATGCACTCAAAGGGCACTAAGCATAGAGTGTGAAAACTGAGTTTCCTTGAGAGCTGCTTGGAAGCCTGATGGTGTGTGAAGTTAGTGAGCCAAATGGAGTTGTTCTCCCACAAGAACCACTCGGCTGATCCTTCTTCAATATGCCCTTCACCAACATGCAGTGTTTCCTTGATTGAATTAGCTCTCACACCAATATTTGCGTCTAGAGCCTTTGCATTGAGGGCTATCTGAAAACGGCTGTGGCGCTGAAGTTGCCTGTGAATGTGGAGTTGGTGGCATGTGAAACCCGCATGTGGAGCATTCGTTTGTGTGGGATGCTGTACCAGGTTCATTCCTAGATAATGCACTCAAAGGGCACTAAGCCTAGAGTGTGAAAACTGAGTTTCCTTGAGAGATGCTTTGAAGCCTGATGGTGTGTGAAGTTAGTGTGAGAAATGGAGTTGTTCTCCACAAGAACCACTCGGCTGATCCTTCTACAATATGCCCTTCACCAACATGCAGTGTTTCCTTGATTGAATTAGCTCTCACACCAATATTTGCGTATAGACCGTTTGCATTGAGGCCTATCTGAAAACGGCTGTGGCGCTGAAGTTGCCTGTGAATGTGGAGTTGGTGGCATGGGAAACAGCATGTGGAGCATTCGTTTGTGTGGGATGCTCACCAAGCTTCATTTCAGTCCTAGGCACTCAAAGGGCACTAAGCATAGAGTGTGAAAACGGAGTTTCCTTGAGAGCTGCTTGGAAGCCGGATGGTGTGTGAAGTTTGTGTGCCAAATGGAGTTGTTCTCCCACAAGAACCACTCGGCTGATCCTTCTTCAATATGCCCTTCACCAACATGCAGTGTTTCCTTGATTGAATTAGCTCTCACACCAATATTTTCGTCTAGACCGTTTGAATTGAGGGCTGTCTGAAAACGGCTGTGGCACTGAAGTTGCCTGTGAATGTGGAGTTGGTGGCATGTGAAACCCGCATGTGGAGCATTTTTTGTGTGGGATGCTCTACCAGGTTCATTCCTAGATAATGCACTCAAAGGGCACTAAGCATAGAGTGTGAAAACTGAATTTCCTTGAGATCTGCTTGGAAGCCTGATGGTGTGTGAAGTTAGTGTGAGAAATGGAGTTGTTCTCCTACAAGAACCACTCGGCTGATCCTTCTTCAATATGCCCTTCACCAACATGCAGTGTTTCCTTGATTGAATTAGCTCTCACAACAATATTTGCGTCTAGAGCCTTTACATTGAGGGCTATCTGAAAACGGCTGTGGCGCTGAAGTTGCCTGTGAATGTGGAGTGGGTGGCATGTGAAACCCGCATGTGGAGCATTCGTTTGTGTGGGATGCTCTACCAGGTTCATTCCTAGATAATGCACTCAAAGGGCACTAAGCATAGAGTATGAAAACTGAGTTTCCTTGAGAGCTGCTTGGAAGCCTGATGGTGTGTGAAGTTAGTGAGCCAAATGGAGTTGTTCTCCCACAAGAACCACTCGGCTGATCCTTCTTCAATATGCACTTCACCAACATTCAGTGTTTCCTTGATTGAATTAGCTCTCACACCAATATTTGCGTCTAGAGCCTTTGCATTGAGGGCTATCTGAAAACGGCTGTGGCGCTGAAGTTGCCTGTGAATGTGGAGTTGGTGGCATGTGAAACCGCATGTGGAGCATTCGTTTGTGTGGGATGCTCTACCAGGTTCATTCCTAGATAATGCACTCAAAGGGCACTAAGCATAGAGTGTTAAAACTGAGTTTCCTTGAGAGCTGCTTGGAAGCCTGATGGTGTGTGAAGTTAGTGAGCCAAATGGAGTTGTTCTCCCACAAGAACCACTCGGCTGATCCTTCTTCAATATGCCTTTCACCAACATGCTGTGTTTCCTTGATTGAATTAGCTCTCACAACAATATTTGTGTCTAGTGCCTTTGCATTGAGGGCTATCTGAAAACGGCTGTGGCGCTGAAGTTGCCTGTGAATGTGGAGTTGGTGGCATGTGAAACCGCATGTGGAGCATTCGTTTGTGTGGGATGCTCTACCAGGTTCATTCCTAGATAATGCACTCAAAGGGCACTAAGCATAGATCAGATCTAAATGGATAACAGATCTAAACCTACATCCAGAAACCTTCAAACATTTGGAAGAAAATGTTGGAAACACACTGCAACACTTAGGGGTAGGCCCTCACTTCCTAAAAAAGACTCCAGATGCAGTAGAAATCAAGACCAAAATAAACAATTGGGACCTCATTAAATTAAGAAGCTTCTGTACAGCTAGAGAAACAATCAACAAAGTAAAAAGGCAACCCACAGAATGGGAGAAGATCTTCGCACACGACATAGGTGATAGAGGGCTAATATCCAGAATATACAAAGAGCTACAAAACAACCAAAATGTCAAAACAAGCAACCCACTCAAGAAATGGGCACGGGAAATGGGCAGACACTTCACAAAGGAACAAACCCAAATGGCAAATAAACATATGAAAAAATGCTCAAGTTCCCTGGCAATAAGGGAAATCCAAATTAAAACATCAATGAGGTACCACCTAACGCCAGTAAGACTGGCCCACATGAATAAAAGCACCAACGACACTTGTTGGCGAGGTTGCGGGGAAAAGGGAACCCTACTCCACTGCTGGTGGGGCTGCAGGCTGGTACAGCCTCTATGGAAATCAGTATGGAGAATATTCAAACAACTCAAATTCAACATACCGTATGATCCAGCAATAGCACTCCTAAGAATATATCCAGAACACTTGTTCTATGAGAAACCAACATGCACTCCTATGTTCATAGCAGCACAATCAGTAATTGCAAAAACATGGAAACAACCAAAATGCCCATCAACAGAGGATTGGATAAGAAAGCTATGGTTCATCTACTCCATGGAATACTACTCAGCTATTAAAAAAAACAAAATGCAGTTCTTTGTGGCCAAATGAGCCAAACTGGAAACCATAATGCTAAGGGAAATGAGCCAATCCCAAAAGGTTTAATATCACATGTTTGTCTTAATTTAAGATGATATGATGTTATGTATAACATGTTATGTTTTGAATGTTATATGTTGTGTATAAACTAAAATTGAAGTATATGTGAGGTGCTCACAGAAGGTGGCTGGGAACCCGCATTTACTTTTAACATATTGGTTACTCATTACTATGTCAATTAATTCCATAATGATGTAAATTTTTGCTGATGGTATGTTGGAGCTTTCAATTGACTGGGATGATACTCTGCTGGCTCTGTCATCAGACCAGAGAGGGTATACCTAAGAAGCCGTTGAACTTGACGGGACAATAAGATGCTGGACTCTATGTTTGGTATACGCTTGCAATGGGGAAATCTCAACTGAACTTGAGCTGTGGTTATGCAACAAGGTGGAGGAATCCACCATGGTGGGAGGGTTTGGGGAGGGGTGGGGAGAACCCAATTATCTATGTAATTGTGTCACATAATACAATGTAATTACTGAAGTTAAACAATAAATAATTAAAAAAAACAAACAAAAAAATAAAGTGGGAAGGGTTGAAGATTAAAAAAAAAAAAAAAAACATAGAGTGTGAAAACTGAGTTTCCTTGAGAGCTGCTTGGAAGCCTGATGGTGTGTGAAGTTAGTGAGCCAAATGGAGTTGTTCTCCCACAAGAACCACTCGGCTGATTTTTCTTCAATATGCCCTTCACCAACATGCAGTGTTTCCTTGATTGAATTAGCTCTCACAACAATATTTGCGTCTAGACCGTTTGAATTGAGGGTATCTGAAAACGGCTGTGGCAGTGAAGTTGCCTGTGAATGTGGAGTTGGTGGCATGTGAAACCCGGAAGTGGAGCATTCGTTTGTGTGGGATGCTCTACCAGGTTCATTCCTAGATAATGCACTCAAAAGGCACTTAGCATAGAGTGTGAAAACGGAGTTTCCTTGAGAGCTGCTTGGAAGCCTGATGGTGTGTGAAGTTAGTGAGCCAAATGGAGTTGTTCTCTCACAAGAACCACTCGGCTGATTTTTCTTCAATATGCCTTTCACCAACATGCTGTGTTTCCTTGATTGAATTAGCTCTCACACCAATATTTGTGTCTAGTGCCTTTGCATTGAGGGCTATCTGAAAACGGCTGTGGCACTGAAGTTGCCTGTGAATGCGGAGTTGGTGGCATGTGAAACCCGCATGTGGAGCATTCGTTTGTGTGGGATGCTCTACCAGGTTCATTCCTAGATAATGCACGGAAAGGGCTCTAAGCCTAGAGTGTGAAAACTGAGTTCCCCTCCCCTTGAGAGCTGCTTGGAAGCCGGATTGTGTGAGAAGTTAGTATGCCAAATGGAGTTGTTCTCCCACAAGAACCACTCGGCTGATCCTTCTTCAATATGCCCTTCACCAACATGCAGTGTTTCCTTGATTGAATTAGGTCTTACACCAATATTTGCGTCTAGAGCCTTTGCATTGAGGGCTATCTGAAAACGGCTGTGGCGCTGAAGTTGCCTGTGAATGTGGAGTTGGTGGCATGTGAAACCCGCATGTGGAGCATTCGTTTGTGTGGGATGCTCTACCAGGTTCATTCCTAGATAATGCACTCAAAGGGCACTAAGCATAGAGTGTGGAAACTGAGTTTCCTTGAGAGCTGCTTGGAAGCCTGATGGTGTGTGAAGTTAGTGAGCCAAATGGAGTTGTTCTCCCACAAGAACCACTCGGCTGATTTTTCTTCAATATGCCCTTCACCAACATGCAGTGTTTCCTTGATTGATTTAGCTCTCACAACAATATTTGCGTCTAGACCGTTTGAATTGAGGGTATCTGAAAACGGCTGTGGCAGTGAAGTTGCCTGTGAATGTGGAGTTGGTGGCATGTGAAACCCGGAAGTGGAGCATTCGTTTGTGTGGGATGCTCTACCAGGTTCATTCCTAGATAATGCACTCAAAAGGCACTTAGCATAGAGTGTGAAAACGGAGTTTCCTTGAGAGCTGCTTGGAAGCCTGATGGTGTGTGAAGTTAGTGAGCCAAATGGAGTTGTTCTCTCACAAGAACCACTCGGCTGATTTTTCTTCAATATGCCTTTCACCAACATGCTGTGTTTCCTTGATTGAATTAGCTCTCACACCAATATTTGTGTCTAGTGCCTTTGCATTGAGGGCTATCTGAAAACGGCTGTGGCACTGAAGTTGCCTGTGAATGCGGAGTTGGTGGCATGTGAAACCCGCATGTGGAGCATTCGTTTGTGTGGGATGCTCTACCAGGTTCATTCCTAGATAATGCACGGAAAGGGCTCTAAGCCTAGAGTGTGAAAACTGAGTTTCCTTGAGAGCTGCTTGGAAGCCGGATTGTGTGAGAAGTAAGTATGCCAAATGGAGTTGTTCTCCCACAAGAACCACTCGGCTGATCCTTCTTCAATATGCCCTTCACCAACATGCAGTGTTTCCTTGATTGAATTAGGTCTTACACCAATATTTGCGTCTAGAGCCTTTGCATTGAGGGCTATCTGAAAACGGCTGTGGCGCTGAAGTTGCCTGTGAATGTGGAGTTGGTGGCATGTGAAACCCGCATGTGGAGCATTCGTTTGTGTGGGATGCTCTACCAGGTTCATTCCTAGATAATGCACTCAAAGGGCACTAAGCATAGAGTGTGAAAACTGAGTTTCCTTGAGAGCTGCTTGGAAGCCTGATGGTGTGTGAAGTTAGTGTGCCAAATGGAGTTGTTCTCCTACAAGAACCACTCGGCTGATCCTTCTTCAATATGCCCTTCGCCAACATGCAGTGTTTCCTTGACTGAATTAGCTCTCACACCAATATTTGCGTCTAGAGCCTTTGCATTGAGGGCTATCTGAAAACGGCTGTGGCGCTGAAGTTGCCTGAGAATGTGGAGTTGGTGGCATGGGAAACCGCATGTGGAGCACTCGTTTGTGTGGGATGCTCACCAAGCTTCATTTCAGTCCTAGGCACTCAAAGGGCACTAAGCATAGAGTGTGAAAACTGAGTTTCCTTGAGAGCTGCTTGGAAGCCTGATGGTGTGTGAAGTTAGTGTGAGAAATAGAGTTGTTCTCCCACAAGAACCACTCGGCTGATCCTTCTACAATATGCCCTTCACCAACATGCAGTGTTTCCTTGATTGAATTAGCTCTCACACCAATATTTGCGTCTAGACCGTTTGAATTGAGGGTATCTGAAAACGGCTGTGGCAGTGAAGTTGCCTGTGAATGTGGAGTTGGTGGCATGTGAAACCCGGAAGTGGAGCATTCGTTTGTGTTGAATGCTCTACCAGGTTCATTCCTAGATAATGCACTCAAAAGGCACTTAGCATAGAGTGTGAAAACTGAGTTTCCTTGAGAGCTGCTTGGAAGCCTGATGGTGTGTGAAGTTAGTGAGCCAAATGGAGTTGTTCTCCCACAAGAACCACTCGGCTGATTTTTCTTCAATATGCCTTTCACCAACATGCTGTGTTTCCTTGATTGAATTAGCTCTCACACCAATATTTGTGTCTAGTGCCTTTGCATTGAGGGCTATCTGAAAACGGCTGTGGCGCTGAAGTTGCCTGTGAATGTGGAGTTGGTGGCATGTGAAACCCGCATGTGGAGCATTCGTTTGTGTGGGATGCTCTACCAGGTTCATTCCTAGATAATGCACTCAAAGGGAACTAAGCATAGAGTGTGAAAACTGAGTTTCCTTGAGAGCTGCTTGAAAGCCTGATGGTGTGTGAAGTAAGTGTGCCAAATGGAGTTGTTCTCCCACAAGAACCACTCGGCTGATCCTTCTTCAATATGCCCTTCACCAACATGCAGTGTTTCCTTGATTGAATTAGCTCTCACACCAATATTTGCGTCTAGACCGTTTGAATTGAGGGTATCTGAAAACGGCTGTGGCGCTGAAGTTGCCTGAGAATGTGGAGTTGGTTGCATGTGAAACCCGCATGTGGAGCACTCATTTGTGTGGGTTGATCTACCAGGTTCATTCCTAGATAATGCACTCAAAGGGCACTTAGCATAGAGTGTGAAAACTGAGTTTCCTTGAGAGCTGCATGGAAGCCTGATGCTGTGTGAAGTTAGTGAGCCAAATGGAGTTGTTCTCCCACAAGAACCACTCGGCTGTTCCTTCTTCAATATGCCCTTCACCAACATGCAGTGTTTCCTTGATTGAATTAGCTCTCACACCAATATTTCCGTCTAGAACCTGTGCATTGAGGGCTATCTGAAAACGGCTGTGGCGCTGAAGTTGCCTGAGAATGTGAAGTTGGTGGCATGTGAAACCCGCATGTGGAGCATTCGTTTGTGTGGGATGCTCACCAAGCTTCATTTCAGTCCTAGGCACTCAAAGGGCACTAAGCATAGAGTGTGAAAACTGAGTTTCCTTGAGAGCTGCTTGGAAGCCTGATGGTGTGTGAAGTTAGTGAGCCAAATGGAGTTGTTCTCCCACAAGAACCACTCGGCTGATCCTTCTTCAATATGCCCTTCACCAACATGCAGTGTTTCCTTGATTGAATTAGCTCTCACACCAATATTTGTGTCTAGAGCCTTTGCATTGAGGGCTATGTGAAAATGGCTGTGGCGCTGAAGTTGCCTGAGAATGTGGAGTTGATGGCATGTAAAACCCGCATGTGGAGCATTCGTTTGTGTGGGATGCTCACCAAGCTTCATTTCAGTCATAGGCACTCAAAGTGCACTAAGCATAGAGTGTGAAAACTGAATTTCCTTGAGAGATGCTTGGAAGCCTGATGGTGTGTGAAGTTAGTGAGCCAAATGGAGTTGTTCTCCCACAAGAACCACTCGGCTGATCCTTCTTCAATATGCCCTTCACCAACATGCAGTGTTTCCTTGATTGAATTAGCTCTCACACCAATATTTGTGTCTAGAACCTTTGCATTGAGGGCTATGTGAAAATGGCTGTGGCGCTGAAGTTGCCTGAGAATGTGGAGTTGGTGGCATGTGAAACCCGCATGTGGAGCATTCGTTTGTGTGGGATGCTCACCAAGCTTCATTTCAGTCCTAGGCACTCAAAGGGCACTAAGCCTAGAGTGTCAAAACTGAATTTCCTTGGGAGCTGCTTGGAAGCCTGATGGTGTGTGAAGTTAGTGAGCCAAATGGAGTTGTTCTCCCACAAGAACCACTCGGCTGATCCTTCTTCAATATGCCCTTCACCAACATGCAGTGTTTCCTTGATTGAATTAGCTCTCACAACAATGTTTGCGTCTAGAACCTTTGCATTGAGGGCTATCTGAAAACGGCTGTGGCGCTGAAGTTGCCTGAGTATTTGGAGTTGATGGCATGGGAAACCCGCATGTGGAGCATTCCTTTGTGTGGGATGCTCTACCAGGTTCATTCCTAGATAATGCACTCAAAGGGCACTAAGCATAGAGTGTGAAAACTGAGTTTCCTTGAGAGCTGCTTGGAAGCCTGATGGTGTGTGAAGTTAGTGTGCCAAATGGAGTTGTTCTCCCACAAGAACCACTCGGCTGATCCTTCTTCAATATGCCCTTCACCAACATGCTGTGTTTCCTTGATTGAATTAGCTCTCACACCAATATTTGCGTCTAGAACCTTTGCATTGAGGGCTCTCTGAAAACGGCTGTGGCGCTGAAGTTGCCTGTGAATGTGGAGTTGGTGGCATGGAAAACCCACATGTGGAGCATTCGTTTGTGTGGGATGCTCTACCAGGTTCATTCCTAGATAATGCACTCAAAGGACACTAAGCATAGAGAGTGAAAACTGAGTTTCCTTGAGAGCTGCTTGGAAGCCTGATGGTGTGTGAAGTTAGTGTGCCAAATGGAGTTGTTCTCCCACAAGAACCACTCGGCTGATCCTTCTACAGTATGCCCTTCACCAACATGCAGTGTTTCCTTGATTGAATTAGCTCTCACACCAATATTTGCGTCTAGAGCCTTTGCATTGAGGGCTATCTGAAAACGGCTGTGGCGCTGACGTTGCCTGTGAATGTGGAGTTGGTGGCATGGGAAACCCGCATGTGGAGCATTCGTTTGTGTGGGATGCTCACCAAGCTTCATTTCAGTCCTAGGCACTCAAAGGGCACTAAGCATAGAGTGTGAAAACTCTGAGTTTCCTTGAGAGCTGCTTGGAAGCCTGATGGTGTGTGAAGTTAGTGAGCCAAATGGAGTTGTTCTCCCACAAGAACCACTCGGCTGATCCTTCTTCAATATGCCCTTCACCAACATGCAGTGTTTCCTTGATTGAATTAGCTCTCACACCAATATTTGTGTCTAGAACCTTTGCATTGAGGGCTATGTGAAAATGGCTGTGGCGCTGAAGTTGCCTGAGAATGTGGAGTTGGTGGCATGTAAAACCCGCATGTGGAGCATTCGTTTGTGTGGGATGCTCACCAAGCTTCATTTCAGTCATAGGCACTCAAAGGGCACTAAGCATAGAGTGTGAAAACTGAATTTCCTTGAGAGATGCTTGGAAGCCTGATGGTGTGTGAAGTTAGTGAGCCAAATGGAGTTGTTCTCCCACAAGAACCACTCGGCTGATCCTTCTTCAATATGCCCTTCACCAACATGCAGTGTTTCCTTGATTGAATTAGCTCTCACACCAATATTTGTGTCTAGTGCCTTTGCATTGAGGGCTATGTGCAAATGGCTGTGGCGCTGAAGTTGCCTGAGAATGTGGAGTTGGTGGCATGTAAAACCCGCGTGTGGAGCATTCGTTTGTGTGGGATGCTCACCAAGCTTCATTTCAGTCATAGGCACTCAAAGGGCACTAAGCATAGAGTGTGAAAACTGAATTTCCTTGAGATCTGCTTGGAAGCCTGATGGTGTGTGAAGTTAGTGTGCCAAATGGAGTTGTTCTCCCACAAGAACCACTCGGCTGATCCTTCTTCAATATGCCCTTCACCAACATGCAGTGTTTCCTTGATTGAATTAGCTCTCACACCAATATTTGCGTCTAGAACCTTTGCATTGAGGGCTATCTGAAAACAGCTGTGGCGCTGTAGTAACCTGTGAATGTGGCGTTGGTGGCATGTGAAACCCGCATGTGGAGCATTCGTTTGTGTGGGATGCTCTACCAGGTTCATTCCTAGAAAAGGCACTCAAAGGGCACTAAGCATAGAGTGTGAAAACTGAGTTTCCTTGAGAGCTGCTTGGAAGCCTGATGGTGTGTGAAGTTAGTGAGCCAAATGGAGTTGTTCTCCCACAAGAACCACTCAGGTGATCCTTCTTCAATATGCCCTTCACCAACATGCAGTGTTTCCTTGATTGAATTAGCTCTCACACCAATATTTGTGTGTAGACCGTTTGAATTGAGGGCTATCTGAAAACGGCTGTGGCGCTGAAGTTGCCTGTGAATGTGGAGTTGGTGGCATGTGAAACCCGCATGTGGAGCATTCGTTTGTGTGGGATGCTGTACCAGGTTCATTCCTAGATAATGCACTCAAAGGGCACTAAGCCTAGAGTGTGAAAACTGAGTTTCCTTGAGAGCTGCTTGGAAGCCTGATGGTGTGTGAAGTTAGTGTGAGAAATGGAGTTGTTCTCCCACAAGAACCACTCGGCTGATCCTTCTACAATATGCCCTTCACCAACATGCAGTGTTTCCTTGATTGAATTAGCTCTCACACCAATATTTGCGTCTAGACCGTTTGAATTGAGGGTATCTGAAAACGGCTGTGGCAGTGAAGTTTCCTGTGAATGTGGAGTTGGTGGCATGTGAAACCCGTATGTGGAGCGCTCGTTTGTGTGGGATGCTCTACCAGGTTCATTCCTAGATAATGCACTCAAAAGGCACTTAGCATAGAGTGTGGAAACTGAGTTTCCTTGAGAGCTGCTTGGAAGCCTGATGGTGTGTGAAGTTAGTGAGCCAAATGGAGTTGTTCTCCCACAAGAACCACTCGGCTGATTTTTCTTCAATATGCCTTTCACCAACATGCAGTGTTTCCTTGATTGAATTAGCTCTCACACCAATATTTGTGTCTAGTGCCTTTGCATTGAGGGCTATCTGAAAACGGCTGTGGCGCTGAAGTTGCCTGTGAATGTGGAGTTGGTGGCATGTGGAGCATTCGTTTGTGTGGGATGCTCACCAAGCTTCATTTCAGTCCTAGGCACTCAAAGGGCACTAAGCATAGAGTGTGAAAACTGAGTTCCCTTGAGAGCTGCTTGGAAGCCTGATGGTGTGTGAAGTTAGTGTGCCAAATGGAGTTGTTCTCCTACAAGAACCACTCGGCTGATCCTTCTACAATATGCCCTTCACCAACATGCAGTGTTTCTTTGATTGAATTAGCTCTCACACCAATATTTGCGTCTAGAGCCTTTGCATTGAGGGCTATCTGAAAACGGCTGTGGCGTTGAAGTTGCCTGTGAATGTGGAGTTGGTGGCATGTGAAACCCGGAAGTGGAGCATTCGTTTGTGTGGGATGCTCACCAAGCTTCATTTCAGTCCTAGGCACTCAAAGGGCACTAAGCATAGAGTGTGAAAACTGAATTTCCTTGAGAGCTGCTTGGAAGCCTGATGGTGTGTGAAGTTAGTGTGCCAAATGGAGTTGTTCTCCCACAAGAACCACTCGGCTGATCCTTCTTCAATATGCCCTTCACCAACATGCTGTGTTTCCTTGATTGAATTAGCTCTCACACCAATATTTGCGTCTAGTACCTTTGCATTGAGGGCTCTCTGAAAACGGCTGTGGCGCTGAAGTTGCCTGTGAATGTGGAGTTGGTGGCATGGAAAACCCACATGTGGAGCATTCGTTTGTGTGGGATGCTCTACCAGGTTCATTCCTAGATAATGCACGGAAAGGGCTCTAAGCCTAGAGTGTGAAAACTGAGTTTCCTTGAGAGCTGCTTGGAAGCCGGATTGTGTGAGAAGTTAGTATGCCAAATGGAGTTGTTCTCCCACAAGAACCACTCGGCTGATCCTTCTTCAATATGCCCTTCACCAACATGCAGTGTTTCCTTGATTGAATTAGGTCTTACACCAATATTTGCGTCTAGAGCCTTTGCATTGAGGGCTATCTGAAAACGGCTGTGGCGCTGAAGTTGCCTGTGAATGTGGAGTTGGTGGCATGTGAAACCCGCATGTGGAGCATTCGTTTGTGTGGGATGCTCTACCAGGTTCATTCCTAGATAATGCACTCAAAGGGCACTAAGCATAGAGTGTGAAAACTGAGTTTCCTTGAGAGCTGCTTGGAAGCCTGATGGTGTGTGAAGTTAGTGTGCCAAATGGAGTTGTTCTCCTACAAGAACCACTTGGCTGATCCTTCTTCAATATGCCCTTCGCCAACATGCAGTGTTTCCTTGACTGAATTAGCTCTCACACCAATATTTGCGTCTAGAGCCTTTGCATTGAGGGCTATCTGAAAACGGCTGTGGCGCTGAAGTTGCCTGAGAATGTGGAGTTGGTGGCATGGGAAACCGCATGTGGAGCACTCGTTTGTGTGGGATACTCACCAAGCTTCATTTCAGTCCTAGGCACTCAAAGGGCACTAAGCATAGAGTGTGAAAACTGAGTTTCCTTGAGAGCTGCTTGGAAGCCTGATGGTGTGTGAAGTTAGTGTGAGAAATAGAGTTGTTCTCCCACAAGAACCACTCGGCTGATCCTTCTACAATATGCCCTTCACCAACATGCAGTGTTTCCTTGATTGAATTAGCTCTCACACCAATATTTGCGTCTAGACCGTTTGAATTGAGGGTATCTGAAAACGGGCTGTGGCAGTGAAGTTGCCTGTGAATGTGGAGTTGGTGGCATGTGAAACCCGGAAGTGGAGCATTCGTTTGTGTTGAATGCTCTACCAGGTTCATTCCTAGATAATGCACTCAAAAGGCACTTAGCATAGAGTGTGAAAACTGAGTTTCCTTGAGAGCTGCTTGGAAGCCTGATGGTGTGTGAAGTTAGTGAGCCAAATGGAGTTGTTCTCCCACAAGAACCACTCGGCTGATTTTTCTTCAATATGCCTTTCACCAACATGCTGTGTTTCCTTGATTGAATTAGCTCTCACACCAATATTTGTGTCTAGTGCCTTTGCATTGAGGGCTATCTGAAAACGGCTGTGGCGCTGAAGTTGCCTGTGAATGTGCAGTTGGTGGCATGTGAAACCCGCATGTGGAGCATTCGTTTGTGTGGGATGCTCTACCAGGTTCATTCCTAGATAATGCACTCAAAGGGAACTAAGCATAGAGTGTGAAAACTGAGTTTCCTTGAGAGCTGCTTGAAAGCCTGATGGTGTGTGAAGTTAGTGTGCCAAATGGAGTTGTTCTCCCACAAGAACCACTCGGCTGATCCTTCTTCAATATGCCCTTCACCAACATGCAGTGTTTCCTTGATTGAATTAGCTCTCACACCAATATTTGCGTCTAGACCGTTTGAATTGAGGGTATCTGAAAACGGCTGTGGCGCTGAAGTTGCCTGAGAATGTGGAGTTGGTGGCATGTGAAACCCGCATGTGGAGCACTCATTTGTGTGGGTTGATCTACCAGGTTCATTCCTAGATAATGCACTCAAAGGGCACTTAGCATAGAGTGTGAAAACTGAGTTTCCTTGAGAGCTGCATGGAAGCCTGATGCTGTGTGAAGTTAGTGAGCCAAATGGAGTTGTTCTCCCACAAGAACCACTCGGCTGTTCCTTCTTCAATATGCCCTTCACCAACATGCAGTGTTTCCTTGATTGAATTAGCTCTCACACCAATATTTCCGTCTAGAACCTGTGCATTGAGGGCTATCTGAAAACGGCTGTGGCGCTGAAGTTGCCTGTGAATGTGAAGTTGGTGGCATGTGAAACCCGCATGTGGAGCATTCGTTTGTGTGGGATGCTCACCAAGCTTCATTTCAGTCCTAGGCACTCAAAGGGCACTAAGCATAGAGTGTGAAAACTGAGTTTCCTTGAGAGCTGCTTGGAAGCCTGATGGTGTGTGAAGTTAGTGAGCCAAATGGAGTTGTTCTCCCACAAGAACCACTCGGCTGATCCTTCTTCAATATGCCCTTCACCCAAATGCAGTGTTTCCTTGATTGAATTAGCTCTCACACCAATATTTGCGCCTAGAGCCTTTGCAATGAGGGCTATCTGAAAATGGCTGTGGCGCTGAAGTTGCCTGTGAATGTGGAGTTGGTGGCATGTGAAACCCGCATGTGGAGCATTCCTTGTTGTGGCAAGCTCACCAAGCTTCATTTCAGTCCTAGCTATTGCACTCAAACATCATTAAGCCTAGAGTGTGAGAACTGAGTTTAATTGAGAGCTGCTTGGAAGCCTGATTGTGTGTGAAGTTAGTGAGCCAAATGGAGTTGTTCCCCCACAAGAACCACTCAGCTGATGCTTCTTCAATATGCGCTTCAAGAACATGCAGTGTTTCCTTGATTGAATTAGCTCTCACACCAATATTTGTGTGTAGAGCCTTTGCATTGAGGGCTATCTGAAAACGGCTGTGGCGCTGAAGTTGCCTGAGAATGTGGAGTTGGTGGCATGTGAAACCCGCATGTGGAGCATTCGTTTGTGTGGGATGCTCTACCAGGTTCATTATTAGATAATGCAATCAAAGGGCACTAAGCCTAGAGTGTGAAAACTGAGTTTCCTTGAGAGCTGCTTGGAAGCATGATGGTGTGTGAAGTTAGTGAGCCAAATGGAGTTGTTCTCCCACAAGAACCACTCCGCTGATCCTTCTTCAATATGCCCTTCACCAACATGCAGTGTTTCCTTGATTGAATTAGCTCCCACACCAATATTTGCGTCTAGAACCTTTGCATTGAGAGCTATCTGAAAACGGCTGTGGCGCTGAAGTTGTCTGTGAATGTGGAGTTGGTGGCATGTGAAACCCGCATGTGGAGCATTCGTTTGTGTGGGATGCTCTACCAGGTTCATTCCTAGATAATGCACTCAAAGGGCACTAAGCCTAGAGTGTGAAAACTGAGTTTCCTTGAGAGCTGCTTGGAAGCCTGATGCTGTGTGACGTTAGTGAGCCAAATGGAGTTGTTCTCCCACAAGAACCACTCGGCTGATCCTTCTTCAATATGCCCTTCACCAACATGCAGTGTTTCCTTGATTGAATTAGCTCTCACAACAATGTTTGCGTCTAGAACCTTTGCATTGAGGGCTATCTGAAAACGGCTGTGGCGCTGAAGTTGCCTGAGTATTTGGAGTTGATGGCATGGGAAACCCGCATGTGGAGCATTCCTTTGTGTGGGATGCTCTACCAGGTTCATTCCTAGATAATGCACTCAAAGGGCACTAAGCATAGAGTGTGAAAACTGAGTTTCCTTGAGAGCTGCTTGGAAGCCTGATGGTGTGTGAAGTTAGTGTGCCAAATGGAGTTGTTCTCCCACAAGAACCACTCGGCTGATCCTTCTTCAATATGCCCTTCACCAACATGCTGTGTTTCCTTGATTGAATTAGCTCTCACACCAATATTTGCGTCTAGAACCTTTGCATTGAGGGCTCTCTGAAAACGGCTGTGGCGCTGAAGTTGCCTGTGAATGTGGAGTTGGTGGCATGGAAAACCCACATGTGGAGCATTCGTTTGTGTGGGATGCTCTACCAGGTTCATTCCTAGATAATGCACTCAAAGGACACTAAGCATAGAGAGTGAAAACTGAGTTTCCTTGAGAGCTGCTTGGAAGCCTGATGGTGTGTGAAGTTAGTGTGCCAAATGGAGTTGTTCTCCCACAAGAACCACTCGGCTGATCCTTCTACAGTATGCCCTTCACCAACATGCAGTGTTTCCTTGATTGAATTAGCTCTCACACCAATATTTGCGTCTAGAGCCTTTGCATTGAGGGCTATCTGAAAACGGCTGTGGCGCTGACGTTGCCTGTGAATGTGGAGTTGGTGGCATGGGAAACCCGCATGTGGAGCATTCGTTTGTGTGGGATGCTCACCAAGCTTCATTTCAGTCCTAGGCACTCAAAGGGCACTAAGCATAGAGTGTGAAAACTGAGTTTCCTTGAGAGCTGCTTGGAAGCCTGATGGTGTGTGAAGTTAGTGAGCCAAATGGAGTTGTTCTCCCACAAGAACCACTCGGCTGATCCTTCTTCAATATGCCCTTCACCAACATGCAGTGTTTCCTTGATTGAATTAGCTCTCACACCAATATTTGTGTCTAGAACCTTTGCATTGAGGGCTATGTGAAAATGGCTGTGGCGCTGAAGTTGCCTGAGAATGTGGAGTTGGTGGCATGTAAAACCCGCATGTGGAGCATTCGTTTGTGTGGGATGCTCACCAAGCTTCATTTCAGTCATAGGCACTCAAAGGGCACTAAGCATAGAGTGTGAAAACTGAATTTCCTTGAGAGATGCTTGGAAGCCTGATGGTGTGTGAAGTTAGTGAGCCAAATGGAGTTGTTCTCCCACAAGAACCACTCGGCTGATCCTTCTTCAATATGCCCTTCACCAACATGCAGTGTTTCCTTGATTGAATTAGCTCTCACACCAATATTTGTGTCTAGTGCCTTTGCATTGAGGGCTATGTGCAAATGGCTGTGGCGCTGAAGTTGCCTGAGAATGTGGAGTTGGTGGCATGTAAAACCCGCGTGTGGAGCATTCGTTTGTGTGGGATGCTCACCAAGCTTCATTTCAGTCATAGGCACTCAAAGGGCACTAAGCATAGAGTGTGAAAACTGAATTTCCTTGAGATCTGCTTGGAAGCCTGATGGTGTGTGAAGTTAGTGTGCCAAATGGAGTTGTTCTCCCACAAGAACCACTCGGCTGATCCTTCTTCAATATGCCCTTCACCAACATGCAGTGTTTCCTTGATTGAATTAGCTCTCACACCAATATTTGCGTCTAGAACCTTTGCATTGAGGGCTATCTGAAAACAGCTGTGGCGCTGTAGTAACCTGTGAATGTGGCGTTGGTGGCATGTGAAACCCGCATGTGGAGCATTCGTTTGTGTGGGATGCTCTACCAGGTTCATTCCTAGAAAAGGCACTCAAAGGGCACTAAGCATAGAGTGTGAAAACTGAGTTTCCTTGAGAGCTGCTTGGAAGCCTGATGGTGTGTGAAGTTAGTGAGCCAAATGGAGTTGTTCTCCCACAAGAACCACTCAGGTGATCCTTCTTCAATATGCCCTTCACCAACATGCAGTGTTTCCTTGATTGAATTAGCTCTCACACCAATATTTGTGTGTAGACCGTTTGAATTGAGGGCTATCTGAAAACGGCTGTGGCGCTGAAGTTGCCTGTGAATGTGGAGTTGGTGGCATGTGAAACCCGCATGTGGAGCATTCGTTTGTGTGGGATGCTGTACCAGGTTCATTCCTAGATAATGCACTCAAAGGGCACTAAGCCTAGAGTGTGAAAACTGAGTTTCCTTGAGAGCTGCTTGGAAGCCTGATGGTGTGTGAAGTTAGTGTGAGAAATGGAGTTGTTCTCCCACAAGAACCACTCGGCTGATCCTTCTACAATATGCCCTTCACCAACATGCAGTGTTTCCTTGATTGAATTAGCTCTCACACCAATATTTGCGTCTAGACCGTTTGAATTGAGGGTATCTGAAAACGGCTGTGGCAGTGAAGTTTCCTGTGAATGTGGAGTTGGTGGCATGTGAAACCCGTATGTGGAGCGCTCGTTTGTGTGGGATGCTCTACCAGGTTCATTCCTAGATAATGCACTCAAAAGGCACTTAGCATAGAGTGTGGAAACTGAGTTTCCTTGAGAGCTGCTTGGAAGCCTGATGGTGTGTGAAGTTAGTGAGCCAAATGGAGTTGTTCTCCCACAAGAACCACTCGGCTGATTTTTCTTCAATATGCCTTTCACCAACATGCAGTGTTTCCTTGATTGAATTAGCTCTCACACCAATATTTGTGTCTAGTGCCTTTGCATTGAGGGCTATCTGAAAACGGCTGTGGCGCTGAAGTTGCCTGTGAATGTGGAGTTGGTGGCATGTGGAGCATTCGTTTGTGTGGGATGCTCACCAAGCTTCATTTCAGTCCTAGGCACTCAAAGGGCACTAAGCATAGAGTGTGAAAACTGAGTTCCCTTGAGAGCTGCTTGGAAGCCTGATGGTGTGTGAAGTTAGTGTGCCAAATGGAGTTGTTCTCCTACAAGAACCACTCGGCTGATCCTTCTACAATATGCCCTTCACCAACATGCAGTGTTTCTTTGATTGAATTAGCTCTCACACCAATATTTGCGTCTAGAGCCTTTGCATTGAGGGCTATCTGAAAACGGCTGTGGCGTTGAAGTTGCCTGTGAATGTGGAGTTGGTGGCATGTGAAACCCGGAAGTGGAGCATTCGTTTGTGCTGGGATGCTCACCAAGCTTCATTTCAGTCCTAGGCACTCAAAGGGCACTAAGCATAGAGTGTGAAAACTGAATTTCCTTGAGAGCTGCTTGGAAGCCTGATGGTGTGTGAAGTTAGTGTGCCAAATGGAGTTGTTCTCCCACAAGAACCACTCGGCTGATCCTTCTTCAATATGCCCTTCACCAACATGCTGTGTTTCCTTGATTGAATTAGCTCTCACACCAATATTTGCGTCTAGTACCTTTGCATTGAGGGCTCTCTGAAAACGGCTGTGGCGCTGAAGTTGCCTGTGAATGTGGAGTTGGTGGCATGGAAAACCCACATGTGGAGCATTCGTTTGTGTGGGATGCTCTACCAGGTTCATTCCTAGATAATGCACGGAAAGGGCTCTAAGCCTAGAGTGTGAAAACTGAGTTTCCTTGAGAGCTGCTTGGAAGCCGGATTGTGTGAGAAGTTAGTATGCCAAATGGAGTTGTTCTCCCACAAGAACCACTCGGCTGATCCTTCTTCAATATGCCCTTCACCAACATGCAGTGTTTCCTTGATTGAATTAGGTCTTACACCAATATTTGCGTCTAGAGCCTTTGCATTGAGGGCTATCTGAAAACGGCTGTGGCGCTGAAGTTGCCTGTGAATGTGGAGTTGGTGGCATGTGAAACCCGCATGTGGAGCATTCGTTTGTGTGGGATGCTCTACCAGGTTCATTCCTAGATAATGCACTCAAAGGGCACTAAGCATAGAGTGTGAAAACTGAGTTTCCTTGAGAGCTGCTTGGAAGCCTGATGGTGTGTGAAGTTAGTGTGCCAAATGGAGTTGTTCTCCTACAAGAACCACTTGGCTGATCCTTCTTCAATATGCCCTTCGCCAACATGCAGTGTTTCCTTGACTGAATTAGCTCTCACACCAATATTTGCGTCTAGAGCCTTTGCATTGAGGGCTATCTGAAAACGGCTGTGGCGCTGAAGTTGCCTGAGAATGTGGAGTTGGTGGCATGGGAAACCGCATGTGGAGCACTCGTTTGTGTGGGATACTCACCAAGCTTCATTTCAGTCCTAGGCACTCAAAGGGCACTAAGCATAGAGTGTGAAAACTGAGTTTCCTTGAGAGCTGCTTGGAAGCCTGATGGTGTGTGAAGTTAGTGTGAGAAATAGAGTTGTTCTCCCACAAGAACCACTCGGCTGATCCTTCTACAATATGCCCTTCACCAACATGCAGTGTTTCCTTGATTGAATTAGCTCTCACACCAATATTTGCGTCTAGACCGTTTGAATTGAGGGTATCTGAAAACGGCTGTGGCAGTGAAGTTGCCTGTGAATGTGGAGTTGGTGGCATGTGAAACCCGGAAGTGGAGCATTCGTTTGTGTTGAATGCTCTACCAGGTTCATTCCTAGATAATGCACTCAAAAGGCACTTAGCATAGAGTGTGAAAACTGAGTTTCCTTGAGAGCTGCTTGGAAGCCTGATGGTGTGTGAAGTTAGTGAGCCAAATGGAGTTGTTCTCCCACAAGAACCACTCGGCTGATTTTTCTTCAATATGCCTTTCACCAACATGCTGTGTTTCCTTGATTGAATTAGCTCTCACACCAATATTTGTGTCTAGTGCCTTTGCATTGAGGGCTATCTGAAAACGGCTGTGGCGCTGAAGTTGCCTGTGAATGTGCAGTTGGTGGCATGTGAAACCCGCATGTGGAGCATTCGTTTGTGTGGGATGCTCTACCAGGTTCATTCCTAGATAATGCACTCAAAGGGAACTAAGCATAGAGTGTGAAAACTGAGTTTCCTTGAGAGCTGCTTGAAAGCCTGATGGTGTGTGAAGTTAGTGTGCCAAATGGAGTTGTTCTCCCACAAGAACCACTCGGCTGATCCTTCTTCAATATGCCCTTCACCAACATGCAGTGTTTCCTTGATTGAATTAGCTCTCACACCAATATTTGCGTCTAGACCGTTTGAATTGAGGGTATCTGAAAACGGCTGTGGCGCTGAAGTTGCCTGAGAATGTGGAGTTGGTGGCATGTGAAACCCGCATGTGGAGCACTCATTTGTGTGGGTTGATCTACCAGGTTCATTCCTAGATAATGCACTCAAAGGGCACTTAGCATAGAGTGTGAAAACTGAGTTTCCTTGAGAGCTGCATGGAAGCCTGATGCTGTGTGAAGTTAGTGAGCCAAATGGAGTTGTTCTCCCACAAGAACCACTCGGCTGTTCCTTCTTCAATATGCCCTTCACCAACATGCAGTGTTTCCTTGATTGAATTAGCTCTCACACCAATATTTCCGTCTAGAACCTGTGCATTGAGGGCTATCTGAAAACGGCTGTGGCGCTGAAGTTGCCTGTGAATGTGAAGTTGGTGGCATGTGAAACCCGCATGTGGAGCATTCGTTTGTGTGGGATGCTCACCAAGCTTCATTTCAGTCATAGGCACTCAAAGGGCACTAAGCATAGAGTGTGAAAACTGAGTTTCCTTGAGAGCTGCTTGGAAGCCTGATGGTGTGTGAAGTTAGTGAGCCAAATGGAGTTGTTCTCCCACAAGAACCACTCGGCTGATCCTTCTTCAATATGCCCTTCACCAACATGCAGTGTTTCCTTGATTGAATTAGCTCTCACACCAATATTTGTGTCTAGAGCCTTTGCATTGAGGGCTATGTGAAAATGGCTGTGGCGCTGAAGTTGCCTGAGAATGTGGAGTTGATGGCATGTAAAACCCGCATGTGGAGCATTCGTTTGTGTGGGATGCTCACCAAGCTTCATTTCAGTCATAGGCACTCAAAGTGCACTAAGCATAGAGTGTGAAAACTGAATTTCCTTGAGAGATGCTTGGAAGCCTGATGGTGTGTGAAGTTAGTGAGCCAAATGGAGTTGTTCTCCCACAAGAACCACTCGGCTGATCCTTCTTCAATATGCCCTTCACCAACATGCAGTGTTTCCTTGATTGAATTAGCTCTCACACCAATATTTGTGTCTAGAACCTTTGCATTGAGGGCTATGTGAAAATGGCTGTGGCGCTGAAGTTGCCTGAGAATGTGGAGTTGGTGGCATGTGAAACCCGCATGTGGAGCATTCGTTTGTGTGGGATGCTCACCAAGCTTCATTTCAGTCCTAGGCACTCAAAGGGCACTAAGCCTAGAGTGTCAAAACTGAATTTCCTTGGGAGCTGCTTGGAAGCCTGATGGTGTGTGAAGTTAGTGAGCCAAATGGAGTTGTTCTCCCACAAGAACCACTCGGCTGATCCTTCTTCAATATGCCCTTCACCAACATGCAGTGTTTCCTTGATTGAATTAGCTCTCACAACAATGTTTGCGTCTAGAACCTTTGCATTGAGGGCTATCTGAAAACGGCTGTGGCGCTGAAGTTGCCTGAGTATTTGGAGTTGATGGCATGGGAAACCCGCATGTGGAGCATTCCTTTGTGTGGGATGCTCTACCAGGTTCATTCCTAGATAATGCACTCAAAGGGCACTAAGCATAGAGTGTGAAAACTGAGTTTCCTTGAGAGCTGCTTGGAAGCCTGATGGTGTGTGAAGTTAGTGTGCCAAATGGAGTTGTTCTCCCACAAGAACCACTCGGCTGATCCTTCTTCAATATGCCCTTCACCAACATGCTGTGTTTCCTTGATTGAATTAGCTCTCACACCAATATTTGCGTCTAGAACCTTTGCATTGAGGGCTCTCTGAAAACGGCTGTGGCGCTGAAGTTGCCTGTGAATGTGGAGTTGGTGGCATGGAAAACCCACATGTGGAGCATTCGTTTGTGTGGGATGCTCTACCAGGTTCATTCCTAGATAATGCACTCAAAGGACACTAAGCATAGAGAGTGAAAACTGAGTTTCCTTGAGAGCTGCTTGGAAGCCTGATGGTGTGTGAAGTTAGTGTGCCAAATGGAGTTGTTCTCCCACAAGAACCACTCGGCTGATCCTTCTACAGTATGCCCTTCACCAACATGCAGTGTTTCCTTGATTGAATTAGCTCTCACACCAATATTTGCGTCTAGAGCCTTTGCATTGAGGGCTATCTGAAAACGGCTGTGGCGCTGACGTTGCCTGTGAATGTGGAGTTGGTGGCATGGGAAACCCGCATGTGGAGCATTCGTTTGTGTGGGATGCTCACCAAGCTTCATTTCAGTCCTAGGCACTCAAAGGGCACTAAGCATAGAGTGTGAAAACTGAGTTTCCTTGAGAGCTGCTTGGAAGCCTGATGGTGTGTGAAGTTAGTGAGCCAAATGGAGTTGTTCTCCCACAAGAACCACTCGGCTGATCCTTCTTCAATATGCCCTTCACCAACATGCAGTGTTTCCTTGATTGAATTAGCTCTCACACCAATATTTGTGTCTAGAACCTTTGCATTGAGGGCTATGTGAAAATGGCTGTGGCGCTGAAGTTGCCTGAGAATGTGGAGTTGGTGGCATGTAAAACCCGCATGTGGAGCATTCGTTTGTGTGGGATGCTCACCAAGCTTCATTTCAGTCATAGGCACTCAAAGGGCACTAAGCATAGAGTGTGAAAACTGAATTTCCTTGAGAGATGCTTGGAAGCCTGATGGTGTGTGAAGTTAGTGAGCCAAATGGAGTTGTTCTCCCACAAGAACCACTCAGCTGATCCTTCTTCAATATGCCCTTCACCAACATGCAGTGTTTCCTTGATTGAATTAGCTCTCACACCAATATTTGTGTCTAGTGCCTTTGCATTGAGGGCTATGTGCAAATGGCTGTGGCGCTGAAGTTGCCTGAGAATGTGGAGTTGGTGGCATGTAAAACCCGCGTGTGGAGCATTCGTTTGTGTGGGATGCTCACCAAGCTTCATTTCAGTCATAGGCACTCAAAGGGCACTAAGCATAGAGTGTGAAAACTGAATTTCCTTGAGATCTGCTTGGAAGCCTGATGGTGTGTGAAGTTAGTGTGCCAAATGGAGTTGTTCTCCCACAAGAACCACTCGGCTGATCCTTCTTCAATATGCCCTTCACCAACATGCAGTGTTTCCTTGATTGAATTAGCTCTCACACCAATATTTGCGTCTAGAACCTTTGCATTGAGGGCTATCTGAAAACAGCTGTGGCGCTGTAGTAACCTGTGAATGTGGCGTTGGTGGCATGTGAAACCCGCATGTGGAGCATTCGTTTGTGTGGGATGCTCTACCAGGTTCATTCCTAGAAAAGGCACTCAAAGGGCACTAAGCATAGAGTGTGAAAACTGAGTTTCCTTGAGAGCTGCTTGGAAGCCTGATGGTGTGTGAAGTTAGTGAGCCAAATGGAGTTGTTCTCCCACAAGAACCACTCAGGTGATCCTTCTTCAATATGCCCTTCACCAACATGCAGTGTTTCCTTGATTGAATTAGCTCTCACACCAATATTTGTGTGTAGACCGTTTGAATTGAGGGCTATCTGAAAACGGCTGTGGCGCTGAAGTTGCCTGTGAATGTGGAGTTGGTGGCATGTGAAACCCGCATGTGGAGCATTCGTTTGTGTGGGATGCTGTACCAGGTTCATTCCTAGATAATGCACTCAAAGGGCACTAAGCCTAGAGTGTGAAAACTGAGTTTCCTTGAGAGCTGCATGGAAGCCTGATGGTGTGTGAAGTTAGTGTGAGAAATGGAGTTGTTCTCCCACAAGAACCACTCGGCTGATCCTTCTACAATATGCCCTTCACCAACATGCAGTGTTTCCTTGATTGAATTAGCTCTCACACCAATATTTGCGTCTAGACCGTTTGAATTGAGGGTATCTGAAAACGGCTGTGGCAGTGAAGTTTCCTGTGAATGTGGAGTTGGTGGCATGTGAAACCCGTATGTGGAGCGCTCGTTTGTGTGGGATGCTCTACCAGGTTCATTCCTAGATAATGCACTCAAAAGGCACTTAGCATAGAGTGTGGAAACTGAGTTTCCTTGAGAGCTGCTTGGAAGCCTGATGGTGTGTGAAGTTAGTGAGCCAAATGGAGTTGTTCTCCCACAAGAACCACTCGGCTGATTTTTCTTCAATATGCCTTTCACCAACATGCAGTGTTTCCTTGATTGAATTAGCTCTCACACCAATATTTGTGTCTAGTGCCTTTGCATTGAGGGCTATCTGAAAACGGCTGTGGCGCTGAAGTTGCCTGTGAATGTGGAGTTGGTGGCATGTGGAGCATTCGTTTGTGTGGGATGCTCACCAAGCTTCATTTCAGTCCTAGGCACTCAAAGGGCACTAAGCATAGAGTGTGAAAACGGAGTTTCCTTGAGAGCTGCTTGGAAGCCTGATGGTGTGTGAAGTTAGTGAGCCAAATGGAGTTGTTCTCCCACAAGAACCACTCGGCTGATCCTTCTTCAATATGCCCTTCACCAACATGCAGTGTTTCCTTGATTGAATTAGCTCTCACAAAAATATTTGTGTGTAGACTGTTTGAATTGTGGGCTATCTGAAAACGGCTGTGACGCTGAAGTTGCCTGTGAATGTGGAGTTGGTGGCATGTGAAACCCGTATGTGGAGCATTCGTTTGTGTGGGATGCTCTACCAGGTTCATTCCTAGATAATGCACTCAAAGGGCACTAAGCATAGAGTGTGAAAACTGAGTTCCCTTGAGAGCTGCTTGGAAGCCTGATGGTGTGTGAAGTTAGTGTGCCAAATGGAGTTGTTCTCCTACAAGAACCACTCGGCTGATCCTTCTACAATATGCCCTTCACCAACATGCAGTGTTTCTTTGATTGAATTAGCTCTCACACCAATATTTGCGTCTAGAGCCTTTGCATTGAGGGCTATCTGAAAACGGCTGTGGCGTTGAAGTTGCCTGTGAATGTGGAGTTGGTGGCATGTGAAACCCGGAAGTGGAGCATTCGTTTGTGTGGGATGCTCACCAAGCTTCATTTCAGTCCTAGGCACTCAAAGGGCACTAAGCATAGAGTGTGAAAACTGAGTTTCCTTGAGAGCTGCTTGGAAGCCTGATGGTGTGTGAAGTTAGTGTGCCAAATGGAGTTGTTCTCCCACAAGAACCACTCGGCTGATCCTTCTTCAATATGCCCTTCACCAACATGCTGTGTTTCCTTGATTGAATTAGCTCTCACACCAATATTTGCGTCTAGAACCTTTGCATTGAGGGCTCTCTGAAAACGGCTGTGGCGCTGAAGTTGCCTGTGAATGTGGAGTTGGTGGCATGGAAAACCCACATGTGGAGCATTCGTTTGTGTGGGATGCTCTACCAGGTTCATTCCTAGATAATGCACTCAAAGGACACTAAGCATAGAGTGTGAAAACTGAGTTTCCTTGAGAGCTGCTTGGAAGCCTGATGGTGTGTGAAGTTAGTGTGCCAAATGGAGTTGTTCTCCCACAAGAACCACTCGGCTGATCCTTCTACAGTATGCCCTTCACCAACATGCAGTGTTTCCTTGATTGAATTAGCTCTCACACCAATATTTGCGTCTAGAGCCTTTGCATTGAGGGCTATCTGAAAACGGCTGTGGCGCTGACGTTGCCTGTGAATGTGGAGTTGGTGGCATGGGAAACCCGCATGTGGAGCATTCGTTTGTGTGGGATGCTCACCAAGCTTCATTTCAGTCCTAGGCACTCAAAGGGCACTAAGCATAGAGTGTGAAAACTGAGTTTCCTTGAGAGCTGCTTGGAAGCCTGATGGTGTGTGAAGTTAGTGAGCCAAATGGAGTTGTTCTCCCACAAGAACCACTCGGCTGATCCTTCTTCAATATGCCCTTCACCAACATGCAGTGTTTCCTTGATTGAATTAGCTCTCACACCAATATTTGTGTCTAGAACCTTTGCATTGAGGGCTATGTGAAAATGGCTGTGGCGCTGAAGTTGCCTGAGAATGTGGAGTTGGTGGCATGTAAAACCCGCATGTGGAGCATTCGTTTGTGTGGGATGCTCACCAAGCTTCATTTCAGTCATAGGCACTCAAAGGGCACTAAGCATAGAGTGTGAAAACTGAATTTCCTTGAGAGATGCTTGGAAGCCTGATGGTGTGTGAAGTTAGTGAGCCAAATGGAGTTGTTCTCCCACAAGAACCACTCGGCTGATCCTTCTTCAATATGCCCTTCACCAACATGCAGTGTTTCCTTGATTGAATTAGCTCTCACACCAATATTTGTGTCTAGAGCCTTTGCATTGAGGGCTATGTGCAAATGGCTGTGGCGCTGAAGTTGCCTGAGAATGTGGAGTTGGTGGCATGTAAAACCCGCGTGTGGAGCATTCGTTTGTGTGGGATGCTCACCAAGCTTCATTTCAGTCATAGGCACTCAAAGGGCACTAAGCATAGAGTGTGGAAACTGAATTTCCTTGAGATCTGCTTGGAAGCCTGATGGTGTGTGAAGTTAGTGTGCCAAATGGAGTTGTTCTCCCACAAGAACCACTCGGCTGATCCTTCTTCAATATGCCCTTCACCAACATGCAGTGTTTCCTTGATTGAATTAGCTCTCACACCAATATTTGCGTCTAGAACCTTTGCATTGAGGGCTATCTGAAAACAGCTGTGGCGCTGTAGTAACCTGTGAATGTGGCGTTGGTGGCATGTGAAACCCGCATGTGGAGCATTCGTTTGTGTGGGATGCTCTACCAGGTTCATTCCTAGAAAAGGCACTCAAAGGGCACTAAGCATAGAGTGTGAAAACTGAGTTTCCTTGAGAGCTGCTTGGAAGCCTGATGGTGTGTGAAGTTAGTGAGCCAAATGGAGTTGTTCTCCCACAAGAACCACTCAGGTGATCCTTCTTCAATATGCCCTTCACCAACATGCAGTGTTTCCTTGATTGAATTAGCTCTCACACCAATATTTGCGTCTAGACCGTTTGAATTGAGGGTATCTGAAAACGGCTGTGGCAGTGAAGTTTCCTGTGAATGTGGAGTTGGTGGCATGTGAAACCCGTATGTGGAGCGCTCGTTTGTGTGGGATGCTCTACCAGGTTCATTCCTAGATAATGCACTCAAAAGGCACTTAGCATAGAGTGTGGAAACTGAGTTTCCTTGAGAGCTGCTTGGAAGCCTGATGGTGTGTGAAGTTAGTGAGCCAAATGGAGTTGTTCTCCCACAAGAACCACTCGGCTGATTTTTCTTCAATATGCCTTTCACCAACATGCAGTGTTTCCTTGATTGAATTAGCTCTCACACCAATATTTGTGTCTAGTGCCTTTGCATTGAGGGCTATCTGAAAACGGCTGTGGCGCTGAAGTTGCCTGTGAATGTGGAGTTGGTGGCATGTGGAGCATTCGTTTGTGTGGGATGCTCACCAAGCTTCATTTCAGTCCTAGGCACTCAAAGGGCACTAAGCATAGAGTGTGAAAACGGAGTTTCCTTGAGAGCTGCTTGGAAGCCTGATGGTGTGTGAAGTTAGTGAGCCAAATGGAGTTGTTCTCCCACAAGAACCACTCGGCTGATCCTTCTTCAATATGCCCTTCACCAACATGCAGTGTTTCCTTGATTGAATTAGCTCTCACAAAAATATTTGTGTGTAGACTGTTTGAATTGTGGGCTATCTGAAAACGGCTGTGACGCTGAAGTTGCCTGTGAATGTGGAGTTGGTGGCATGTGAAACCCGCATGTGGAGCATTCGTTTGTGTGGGATGCTCTACCAGGTTCATTCCTAGATAATGCACTCAAAGGGCACTAAGCATAGAGTGTGAAAACTGAGTTCCCTTGAGAGCTGCTTGGAAGCCTGATGGTGTGTGAAGTTAGTGAGCCAAATGGAGTTGTTCTCCCACAAGAACCACTCGGCTGATCCTTCTTCAATATGCCCTTCACCAACATGCAGTGTTTCCTTGATTGAATTAGCTCTCACACCAATATTTGTGTCTAGAGCCTTTGCATTGAGGGCTATCTGAAAACGGCTTTGTCGCTGAAGTTGCCTGTGACTGTGGAGTTGGTGGCATGTGAAACCCGCATGTGGAGCATTCGTTTGTGTGGGATGCTCACCAAGATTCATTTCAGTCCTAGGCACTCAAAGGGCACTAAGCCTAGAGTGTGAAAACTGAGTTTCCTTGAGAGCTGCTTGGAAGCCTGATGGTGTGTGAAGTTAGTGAGCCAAATGGAGTTGTTCTCCCACAAGAACCACTCAGGTGATCCTTCTTCAATATGCCCTTCACCAACATGCAGTGTTTCCTTGATTGAATTAGCTCTCACACCAATATTTGCGTCTAGACCGTTTGAATTGAGGGCTATCTGAAAACGGCTGTGGCGCTGAAGTTGCCTGTGAATGTGGAGTTGGTGGCATGTGAAACCCGCATGTGGAGCATTCGTTTGTGTGGGATGCTGTACCAGGTTCATTCCTAGATAATGCACTCAAAGTGCACTAAGCCTAGAGTGTGAAAACTGAGTTTCCTTGAGAGCTGCTTGGAAGCCTGATGGTGTGTGAAGTTAGTGAGCCAAATGGAGTTGTTCTCCCACAAGAACCACTCGGCTGATCCTTCTACAATATGCCCTTCACCAACATGCAGTGTTTCCTTGATTGAATTAGCTCTCACACCAATATTTGTGTCTAGTGCCTTTGCATTGAGGCCTATCTGAAAACGGCTTTGGCGCTGAAGTTGCCTGTGAATGTGGAGTTTGTGGCATGTGCAACCCGCATGTGGAGCATTCGTTTGTCTGGGATGCTCACCAAGCTTCATTTCAGTCCTAGGCACTCAAAGGGCACTAAGCATAGAGTGTGAAAACTGAGTTTCCTTGAGAGCTGCTTGGAAGCCGGATGGTGTGTGAAGTTTGTGTGCCAAATGGAGTTGTTCTCCCACAAGAACCACTCGGCTGATCCTTCTTCAATATGCCCTTCACCAACATGCAGTGTTTCCTTGATTGAATTAGCTCTCACACCAATATTTGCGTCTAGACCGTTTGAATTGAGGGCTGTCTGAAAACGGCTGTGGCACTGAAGTTGCCTGTGAATGTGGCGTTGGTGGCATGTGAAACCCGCATGTGGAGCATTTTTTGTGTGGGATGCTCTACCAGGTTCATTCCTAGATAATGCAC